>NC_051154.1:107131226-107430532 GCF_013339745.2 Dermacentor silvarum | reverse complement strand
GGAGTACCGCGTGCTTGAACTCCTGGATCCATATGTGGTTCAGCTCCAGAGCCGCCTCGAACTGGGCGAACCATGCGCCGACGTAGCTGGACGAGAACGGCGGCAGTGGTGGGTCGAACTGCGGCTCCGGCCAGTGAGGTATGGCAGCGTGTCGCTCGGGAAAAGGCGTGCTCCACCGGGTCACCACTACGGCGGCCGTAGGAGCCGTGCCGTCGTTCCCTACTCAGAAGGGCAAAGCGGTGAGCCGAGCGGCGGCTGCGGTGAGCCGAGCGGCGGCTGCGATGACCAGCGTGGCTGGCTTCTAAAACGACACTGCGCATGCCGAGCTTGCGCCTCGATCACGCGCTGTGCATCTTTATTTTTCACTTCTTTGACAGCCGGCGCGAGAGCGCTTACCAAAACGCCCCGCGTTGCGGCCGTCGGTGGGCGCTACAAAGCAGTAATTAAAAAATAGCTAATTGGAATTAATAAACTGTATAGTATCAACATAAAAATTACTGGCAGCTACTCTACTCAACTGTGAACAATATGCATTTGGTTATCGTTGTGTAGAATGGCCTGTCCTTTTTAAACAATGTGATTCATGATAGCTGGGACACCCTGTATATGCCCTCTTACAGCATCCACGGCCACCATTTCGTTGCCACCATGTGGTACTATAGCATGATAGAAATTATTGCAACAATGAAAATACCCTCCCCTTTGCTACGTGCTCATTTGTTGAAAAGGCTTAACCGTCTGTAGCAGACGACATAGCTCGTTCGTTGCTGTATTCCATTTGCTAGGGCCACAAGACACGCAGCTGCCGCGCTATAGCTGCGCTCTGCACTCGCACGTGATGATGAGACTGATTGGCATCCCATCTGAAATGGGGCGGTAACAAATAGTCACCAAGCCTGCTCAATTTTATCAGAGATGCTGTACGTGTTTTTCATTCTAGCATTTTTGTATACATCTCCGTAATTTTTTATTTCTTTTTTCCCCCCATAAGACCTCTTGTACCGCTACCCATGCGTAACCATAGGCGCCGACTACGGGGGGGGCTGAGGGCCCCCCCGCCCCTAAAATGTCATTACCGGAGCTACCCACATACCTTGAGGATTCTCTTGCGGTGCCTCCACATTTTCACTTTTGTTGTGGCTAAAAGCTTACGGCACCATTGTTCGCGCGGACGTGCACGGCTTTTAATTTATACTTTCGCTTTATTTCGGCAAATTCTGACAATAGGAGGACAAGCGCATTAGAATCACCATCGGCGGCTACCTCATCCGTGTTTCCTCACTTTAACATTTTTTTTTAAATTTCCCCTGAGAACACCACGCACAGACACAATATATTTAAATATATACAAAGGACAAAATTTATTATATTTTTTAAAGAGAAGGAGGTATCCAACTAAATGGATAGCCTATACCTAGAAAATGAATATGTTTATGTATGTTCACCTCACTTCAAATTACTTTGCGTGCATTTGACCCTGAATTCACCTGCAGACTTCAGTGACCCCTTCGGTAGAGTCTTCTATCAACGGCGTGTGAAAAGCACGGGAGTGATATGTGTCTCAATGTTGATTCTCTTTCCAGTAGACAATGCTAACGACTGCCGACAAAATAAAAGAAAAAAAAAAAGCTCTTCTAATTATTTACAACTTTTACGCGTTAGGGATGGAAACATCGCTTCTTGCATGCAGAGGCCATAAATACGGGGTGTTTCAGCAAACACTTTCAAAAAAAATTTTAAAGGTTGCCTGTGGCAGATAGCACAATTCTAGTTCATGAGCTGGTCTACTCGAAGAGGTGGACGTTACTTGCACAAAAAATTGAAATGCATAATCGACTAATTAAAAAAATCACCAATTAGGTTTTTAACATAGTAACTTATGGCCCGTGTTGCAATTTACAAATTCTAGCCGTGGAATTCGCAAGGCGGATGCTCTAGGAACTAATTCTCAGGATGGCACCAGTTTCGAGATAATTCCCGAACATTGTGGAGAAATGCATTGGCGTTCCAGTTACTTTTGCGCTTACCCGCCGTGGTTGTTTAGTGGATATATGGTGTTGACTGCTAAGCATGAGGTGGCGGGATCAAATCACGGCCACGGCGGCTGCATTTCGATGGGGCGAAATGCTAGAACACCCGTATACTTAGATTTAGGTGCACCTTAAAGAACCCCAGGTGGTCTAAATTATTCCAGAGTCCTCCACTACGGCATGCCTCATAATCAGATCGTGGTTCTGGCACGTAAAATCCCATAATTTGTTCTTTTCATACTTTTGTGCTTTGATGCATAAAACGACGTTTTGTTGAGAAAGTGACTGGCACGCCAATGTATTTCTCCGCAAAGTTAGAGAATTAATATCTCGACACTGGTGTTTGCCTGAGAATTAGTTCAAAGTGGATCCGCACTCCACGGCTAGAATTTGTAAATTGCAACGTGGGCCATAAGATAATTAGCTAAAAAACTAATTGGTTAATTTTGTATAATTAGTCGATTATTCATTTCATTTTTTTTTGTACAAGTAATGCCCGCCTCTTCGAGTAGACGAGCTCATGAACTAGAATTGTACTATCTGCCACAGGCCACCTTTAAAAATTTTGGAAACTGTTCGCTGAAACACCTTAATTGTATATAGAATTCACTCAGTAACCGAAATGATGCCAAGCCGGATTCACTCAAAATGAGAATAAATAGAAGTCTAGAAGTCGTGCGCAGCAGAGCTTACACTCGGACTCAAAAGTACTAAAAAAATAAAAGAGTGCAGTTTGGCCGGGAAGGCGAAGCAGTATTAGTGATAGCGAAGTAGAAGACAATTACACGAAGGAAGATTCTTACCGTGTAAATCCGTGTAAGGATCGCACCCGTGTAAGCTCCGCACCCATAACTTGACAGCCAATATTAAAAAAAAAAAGACATCCAACTGAGGAGCAATCGCGTCCCGTGCGTTCATTCTGATCGGGCTCAACAGCGAATTGTCGCGCGCAGCGTACTTTCGCGCGTCGCTACTGGATGTCGAGAGGAGGCGATCGCGGAGGTTTACGGCGGATTTCATACGCGTAGTTGGAAAAATGAGGTCACATGGCCCGGTCCCATGAAAGGCTCGTCAAAATCGCGACGGAAAAGTGTGGCCCTTACACGAGTTATAGTGGTCATATAAATTGTAGTAAACATTCACCTAAAGTTAAAATAGTAAGCATAGTGGACATAGTGGACATATGAGCATGGACCATGTAAACCTGTAAATACCTCACTGGATGACCTCGAGCACTCGCTTTTACAAAGCAAGCATTGTGAAGAACGCCGGCAGCGGAGGCAAATGGTTCGTACAGCCGCGCGATTCACTGCAACTCCGAAAATTAGATTCATCATCATTATCTGTCTATTTTTATGTCCTCTACTGACGACCTCTGTGAGTGATCTGCGATGACCTCTGTCTCTTAACTCTGCAACACTAGGGGCGCAGAAAAACAGCCCAGCAAGGAAGACAGCAGGCATGAAGTTAGCAGCCATCCCTGGTTGCCCTTTATCATTGCATCCACCAACGATTACCAACAATTAGATATGGCACGCGGGCCCCATAAGCGTCAGCCGCGCACAGTCATTCACAGCTACGGCAGGGCTAGAGGAGAAGACGCGTGCTCTCCGTCCCATTCGCGTTTGATTACGTGACCTACAACTAACTCGAATATTGAGCGCGTGGGAAATAATGCCCATCAAGCCGCCAACCTTTTCGGCTCCCTGTTACGTGCTTTTTCCCGCACCCACAGGCCCACAGGGTATGGGCCGCTCATGTATATGGCTTTTGGATTTATTGCGGAACATCACGGCGACGATAACCGCGACAATTTGCCTGAAGTGTCGATTTAATTGCTTTCGCCATAAAGCTAGAAACAGAAAATTGTTAGCAGAGGGTGTATATATATATATATATATATATATATATATATATATATATACACATGGGTAGGTTTCAGAAAGCTGGTCGGGCACCAGCCCCCCCCCCCCCCCCCTGGAAAAATGAAAACTTTCCGCCTATGCCTGTAACGGATTCGGTCGTACCCATCTCTTCCACGCTTTTTTTTTTCACCAATACTTTGAACGTTTTTTGCTTATCTCGACTGCTGACCAGTTGATGCTTCTGTCCATTTTAAATCCAAGCACTTCGGGAAGGTCTACGTTACCTACGGATATGACTGGGTGAATCCCTTCGCATTCCATTAGGATGTGCTGAGTGGTCTCCGGTTTTGTGCTACATCATTCACACGCTTCATCTTGTTGCGAATACAGTCAACGTCCGATTTTTCGGACTCCCTAGGGGCCGCGAAAGCGTCCGAAAAATTGGGCAGTCCGAAAAAACGAATGCAGGCAGAGTCAGCGCCGTTGCTAACAGCGGCAAATTGTTTTAATGAAAAACACGGCACCGAACACACAGAAGCTTGGTACCGAACGTCGAAGTAGCTAGGCCTAGCGTTGCCGCGGTGGTGGCTACGGCTGCCAGCGGATCTGCGTGCGACAGCGCCGGTTCGAGGAGGTGAGATAATCAAAATGGCGGTGGTGGTGGCTACTGTCACAAAGAAAAAACGCGTATTCCAAGCGCGCGCCGCGTGTCACGCAAGCCAGCGAAAGAACACGCCGGCCCCGCGGCAACTTCAACAGAGGGGGAGAGCGCATACATCTCAAACAGCAACGCCTAGACGTCTAGAAGAGCATCGACGAAGCGACGTTAACCGGAGAGAGAGAGAGCACGCGCGCGCCGAGACACCTTCTCACCCGGCGAGTCGAGAGAGATTGCTACAGCGTGAGCGTGCGCCAACGGGATGAGCCTTCACCCCCCCTCGACAATGCTTCGACGGCGGCGGTCGAAGGTACGAGAAAACACTAGAAGTTTCCCAGGCTTTGGCCATGCTACGAGATCACGACACCGATAGGAAAGTTCGAGAACGCCTGTGGAAGCTATATAACCGCCGTGCGAGAATCAGGAGTGGAGTTCAGTCCGCACCGGCGAAGTGATGTAACGTGAAGAGCGAGCGTCTGTGGAAGAAGGGGATTCCCCGGCAAGCTAGTCGACGAGTTCATCGAGCGTCTGCATTTCCGGAAGAAGTTCCTTCTTCGAGATTTGCCCCGAGCTACGCCGAGATCGTCTGACCAGACCAACAGGGGTGAATACGATTGGACACTTAGTGTTCCTATTCATTTTGTAATTTACGTGTTGGACTCTTAGTGCTTGTCGTGAATTATTTTCTTGTGTTGGTTAATACCCATCTGAATTGTATTGTGTTGTGTCTAGCCTAAGTGTGCAAGTGTGTGTGTAACTGCCTTGTGTGAACAAAATATTTTGTTGTGTTTTGACAACTTTGGGCTCTGACTCGGTCTTTGGACAGCAACCGGCGTTCTCTGGCGCACCAGAGGGCCCATTCTTAATTGACCTTGCTTTCATGGGATTATTTTCGGAAGCTGATAAATCGGCTTTGGAATTTGGTCCGGCGTCTGCGCCTCGTTCACGGGGTCGGTGACAGCTACGATTAATGCCGTTTCGGACCTGTGGTAATGGCAAAAAGTCCGGTATATCGGACAGCGAAGGTTTCTTGCGCCCGAAATTTCAGACGTTCTCATGCATTGACTCTATGGGGTACGTGCCACGAAGGCGTCCGAATTATCAGGCATGTCCGAAAAATCGGGCGTCCGGAAAATCAGTCGTTGACTCTATTTGCTCCGGTGTGTATTTCTCCTTGGGCAACCAGCTCGAGCCTCGCATATAGCAGGCACTGCCTTTTGTGTTATCGTACAGTGTAGTTTTCATCTACACTACAGCTATAAACATGTCTTCGTTTAGGTGGGTGGAGCTACACTTTTTCTACACCAAGCAAAATAAACACGGCGACTTTCTACGCTAGCCACACTCGTATACGTGTAGCCAGTGTAGGTAAAAGTTGTGGACATCTAAGCACTTCTTAAGAGTTTGAGCGGTACCTCGAGTTTTGCGCTGCAAGTAATGTTTTCGAGTTTTGCTACGGGGTGCGTTATACCGGTCACGTACACGGCACTTTCGATCGCGATTGAGCCTGATCCGGATCGAAAGTCTCGTCCACGATTGGCTCCATTCCGCAGATTAAGCACAGAAGCCAATCGCGACCGAGAATTCGATCCGGATCGATCGCGATCAAAAGAGCGCCGTGAGACACCCGTATTACGGGCGTTACGATTAAATTGACGCAATTTTCTTTGTTCTTTTTTCTTTCTTTTTTTTTCTGCGCGACGAACGGCGCGCGCAGCAATTAAGCCCATTGGGGGTGAGTGAAATACGGACCGCGCATGGTGTACAGACGCTGGCTTTCTCGTGGAATGCGCCATTTGATGCTTTCGCATTAAAAAAAAGCCCTATTGGTTGCATAGAGGTAACTAATACAAGCTGGTAGTCGCAACCTATTGACCCTTTTCGCGGAGCAGTTTGCTCTAGAGGAACGAGATGGCGCCTTCGGCGGCGCGCCATACGTTGCCTCAGCCAATGTGCACGAATACGAAACCACTAGTGCTTCTGCCCTGCTACTCAGTGGCACACCGACGGGGGCGGGGGAGGCGTCGGGTGTTGTAACCCCCCCACGCGTCTAGCCCCAGCAGTCCAACGTGTACCTTCAGTGCTCTGTGTGCATTGTCATGACAATTCAGGAGGTGGCTCGAGGTCGAATTTTCCTGATTAACGAAAACACTATCATTCTCTTGTATTTATTCATTCACTCTTAAATTACTTTGCGGGAAACGCTTAAGAAATAAACATCGTCATCATCCTTGGTGTCATTATTATTATAATCATTAGGCATTTTATTTGTTGTTGGGTTCCTCTGGCTAAAGCAAGGAAATTGCATATTATGCAAAGTGCTTGCTTCCCCCCCCCCCCACAAAAATTCAACCCCCCCTCCCCCCGGCAGAGGTCCTGGGTGCGCTACTGCTGCTACTGTTCGATCAGTTGCTGGAAATGTAAGTGGGTGTTCGCTAATGAGCTGTGCCCAATTCATGCTGCAAAATACGTAACGATAAAGGGAAGACGTGTGTGGTAGTTAGCTGCAAAAATAGTGATTCGCATATTAAGGAATCGAATCAACCTGTGGCGCCGCTGCTACGTAAGGACTAGTACTGCCTCTGTTGCCGGCCCTTTGCGATGAACGGCTTTCCTCGATGTTAAAAAAAGATAATTCATCCGCCAGCACTGTATAGCTAACCTCCAAAGAAAGGACTTCAACTCCGCAACGTCGGCACAAGAGTGAGTACCGCTCGTTATAAAAGGAAGTAACGCCACTTACCTTACTGGCATAGTAAGTTTCTCACACGTTATTTACACACATCTACCCCTACTCGCACGCAAACTTACACCCACCCTGTCGCCAACGTATCAATAATCAGTGAATGGGCGCAGACTTAATGTGCCGAAACATGAGTGACGGCGACTACACCGACAAGACACGAATGTTGGAAGCTGAACGTTTTGTGACGGTCCACAAAGTAAGCGAGGGACTAGCGATAATACGTATTTGCTACAATTAAGCTATCACAAAGTACAGGTACAGAACATTTACATTCCAAGCTTTGTGCGCCGCTAGAAAAAGTCTATCGCAGCAGAGCACACACGCGAGTGATTAGGCTGAAAATAAACACTCAAATAGTGGCCGCACCGAGGAACTTTACTGAGTACATTTCCCCTCTCCACACGAACCACTTACTACTACTTTACTGAGTCAGAAACACGACAAGCCGCTGCTTCAAAATGTTTGCCAAATAAAGAACGAGCACAGTGATCCTGATTTAATTCATAATCGGAATGTTTGGGCAGCTTGGAATACATTTCTAGCCCCGCCCGTCCCAACGTGGGAGCGGCCCGCGGTGGCTACTCCCCCGTAAGGGGTTCTCGGAGTCGCTCCTCAGGACCTAAAATAAAGTTATTTCCCCTTCCCGACAGCGAGCGTCGTGCTGATCAGTAAATGCATGAAAACGCTGTTTTCGCTTTCTGGGTGAATTATTATGCGCCAGTGATGCGACGCTTTCAACCGAAAGCGCAAACCGAATTAACGTTAATAGTGATAATTTACACAAGGCCTTATTTTAGCCTGATGTTGGTGAGTGAAGTCAGCGCGTGTGTGTCTTCCGATGAGGCGATTTACCCTATTCCCGTACTTCCTTTTCTTCTTGTAAAGAAGACCGTAGCATCGGTGATGGCATCGCAGCGACTGGGACAAGGGCAAAATAGCCAGGAGGAATGTCGGTGTCCTCACGCACGACCACATTAGACGGCTGATCAAGAACGTCGTGGGACGGTGCGTCACACAGCGGCAAAAGTTCAACTTCAGCTCGTGCGCAGTCGATTACGGCATTATGACGGGACAAGAAGTCCCACCCAAGGATGACGTCATGTGAGCAGGCAAGAAGAACAATGAACTCGACAATGTACAAAACGCCTTGTAAAATCACACGGGCAGTACAGGCTGCGAGAGGTGTCACGTGCTGCGCGCTTGCCGTGTGAAGCGACAGTCCAGACAGCAGCGTGGTCACCTTGCGCAGCGAACGGCAGAGTTTGGCGGTGATCTACACCACTTTAGAAATTCCTTCGATGTTTCTCAGCTGCAATTGGGCCGAACGTCGGAAGTGCGGCACTACATTGATACCAGCTTACACCAGCTGTTGCGTCAACGACCGTACCGCGTCTCTGCCGACGAGCGTCGCATCATCAACGATCAAGTCGACGATATGCTACGCCGTGGCGTTATTCAGCCATCCCACAGTCCCTGGGCATCTCCTGTCGTTCTCGTTCGCAAGAAGGACGGGTCTATTCGCTTTTGCGTTGACTACCGTCGATTAAATAAAGTCACGCGCAAGGACGTCTATCCTTTGCCGCGCATGGACGACTCCCTTGACAGCCTTCAGGGCGCGGAATTCTTTTCCTCCCTAGACTTGCGTTCTGGCTACTGGAAGGTTGCCATGGCTGAAGCCGATCGCCAGAAAACGGCATTTATTTCACCTGACGGCCTATACGAATTCAACGTGATGCCCTTTGGACTTCGCAACGCGCCTGCAACGTACGTTTGAACGACTCATGGACATACTCTGCGTGGCCTCAAGGGGTCTATGTGTCTTTGTTACCTCGACAATGTCGTGGTTTTCTCGCCTGACTTACCGACCGACCGACCGACCGACCGACCGACCGACCGACCGACCGACCGACCGACCGACGCAAGTGAGTTTTGACTCCTTTAAGTGCACCGCACGGTCCCACACTACGTCGAGATGGTCATGTTCCTTTTGTTCATGACGTTTGCGGCCCGAGCCACCGCTGCAAGCTGCGATGTCGGGTCCGTAGATGAGAGCAGGACCTCCCAGTCCTCCCAGCTTGAGATGGCGGGCTGTCCCTGGATCAGCAGGGCCGCCAAAAAGGATGTGGGAGAGTGTGGCGTGAGGGTCGCCGCATAAGGAGCATGTAGGGGAGGTGCCACAGTAGTGGGATAGCAGCTGAGCGGGTGGGAGAGAGCGGGTCTGGAGGCGTCTCCAGAGGATCTGTTGGGAGTGGGTAAGAGAGGGGTGGGGAGGAGGGTAAGTCCGACGGTCCAAACGGGATACTTGCGTGAGCTCTGCAAAGCTGTGCGCCCGCTCCCTCGAGAAGCCCGGATCGAGGCTGTCCTGAGCCCGGCAAATCAAACCTCGGGCCAATTTATCGGCAGCCGCGTTTCCGGGGTTCCCAGAGTGAGCCGGCACCCACCAGAGCTCTACCCTGCGTGGTAAATTCTGGGTGGGGGTGTTCAACAAGTGCCAGGCAGGGGTGTGAATCCTGCCTCTGGCAAAGTTGGACAGAGCAGTCTTGAAATCGCTAAAGATGTATTCAGCATCCGAATGTGCAAGGGCTAAGGCGATGGCGGTCTCCTCTGCCTCCTCAGGTGTAGAGCCCGAAGGAAGATGGTGAGTTAGTGGTCGGGGCTGGGTTGGGTTGTAAGCAATTGCTACAGCTTCATGCGTTGTACATGCGGCGTCTACCCAAATGGCATTCTCGGCTTGTCCGTAATACTTGTGGAGGGCATTTGCGCGAGCTACGCGGCGAGAGATGTGATGCTGGGAATGGACGTTTCGAGGAAGGGGTTTAACTACGAGGGGGGTATGGATGTGTCGAGGAATGGCTATAAGGGTTGACTGATTAGCGGGTATGTTGATGCGAAGGGAGGCGAGGATATGGCGGCCAGTGGCGCTCGCGGCGAGTCTTAAGTACTGCGTCTGAAGGTGCGCCTCAACTAGTTCAGGAAGCGTGTTATGCATGCCTAGTGCAAGGAGTTTGGCTGTGCTAGTGCTGCGGGGTAGGTTTAGGGCTGCCTTAGTTGCAAGGCGGATCATGGCGTTCACGCGCTCGGTTTCGGTGCGGTTTAGCTTGAGATATGCAGTGGCGTACAGAATGAGGCTAAGCGTAAAAGCATGTACAACTTTCACGTTGTCTGCTTCGTCTAAACCCTTGTGCAGGGAAGATACGCGGCGTAGAAGCTGCAACACTGATTGCGTGGAGGTCTTGAGTGTTTTAAGGGTATGGTCATTGCGTCCAGAATCCTGCAGGTAGAGGCCAAGGATGCGCAGGGTGGGAGTGAGGGGGATAGGGGATCCTTGTAAAGTTATTTGGACGGGCGAGTTAGCGGCAGATTTTGGTCTAAATAGGAGGAGCGCGGACTTAGAGGGGGAGAACTCGAGCCCGATAGATGATGCGTGAGTGGAGATGGTGTTGGCTGCTAATTGTAGAGTTTCCTCAATTTCCCCGTCAGAGCCATGAGTGGTCCATGTGGTAATATCATCAGCGTACAGGGTATGCTTTAGGTGTGGGATGACATTGAGTTTCTGGGCTAAGGGGATGAGAGCAATATTAAATAGAAGTGGGGAGAGAACCGCGCCTTGAGGACTTCCGAACTCGTCGAGTGTATATAAGGGGGTGTGCTGAGCTGATCAATGTGCAAGGACGCAGTTCGACCAGAGAGGAAGGCGCGAACGTAGTTGTAGGTTTTAGGGCCTACCTGTAGTGCCTGCAGTTCCCGTAAGATAAAGCGTGTCGAATTCTGTCAAATGCCTTAGCGAGGTCAACTGCCAGAATAGCTTTAGTGATATGGGGGATGCTATCATCAAGCACGTTGTGCGTAATTTGGAGTAGGGCATCCTGCGCAGATAGATGCGCACGAAAGCCCACTATACTGTGGGAGAAAAGGTGATTCTCTTCCATGTACGTTGTTAGTCGGGCAAGGATAATGTGCTCGAAGGCCTTGCCGAGACAGGATGTAAGAGAAATGGGGCGGATGTTCTCGAGGGTGATGGGCTTGTGGGGTTTTGGGATAAATATGATTTTTCCATGCTTCCAGGAGGCAGGGAGAGTACCTGCCTCCCAGCGCTCGTTAAAGTAAGTGACTAGGTGAGATATGGAGGCATCATCAAGATTTCGGATGGCAGCATTCGTAATTTGATCTTCCCCGGGTGCGGTATTGCGCAATTTTAATAGGTATGCGCGTAATTCCGACTCTGTAATAGGGGCGTCAAGCTGTGGTTGGGGTGAGCCCCTGTACTCGGGATGTTTGCAAGGAAGACCTGGGGTGGTACACATGTTTTGACGTGTCTCATCAACGCTGGCCTGCAACTGAACCTCAAGAAGTGCCGCTTCGCCGCGCGGGAGCTGGGCCATGTCGTGGTTTTAGGCTACACTATCTTAGGCTACACCGTGTCCAAGCACGGCGTTCTACCGGACCCTGCAGAACTTCGTGCAGTCGCTCAGTTCCCGAAGCCAACTAACGTCAAAGAACTTCGAAGTTTTGTGGGCCTGTGCTCATATTTCCGGCGCTTTTTCCGCAATTTCGCATCGATCATGTCGCCCTTGACCCAGATCCTACGCGGTGGCGCGGACCTCTCCTCCTGGTCCCCTGCATGCGACGCCGCGTTTGCTACACTGCGTCGTCTTCTTACCTTTCCACCCATTCTTCGCCATTTCGACCCGACAGCTGCAACTGAGGTACATACAGACGCCAGCGGGGTCGGTCTTGGCGCCGTCCTCGCGCAACGCAAGCCCGGCTACTCGATCCGAATACGTGGTGGCCTATGCGAGTCGTACGCTGACAAAAGCAGAGGCCAATTACAGCGTGACTGAAAAAGAGTGCTTGGCTCAAGTATGGGCGCTTGGCAAGTTCCGCCCATACTTATACGGCCGCCCATTTGTTTAGTAACGGATCACCACGCGCTTTGTTGGCTCGCCACGTTGAAAGATCCCACCGGCCGCTTAGCACGCTGGGCACTCCGAATCCAGGAGTGCGATATTCGCGTCGTCTACCGCTGCGGACGCAAGCACACTGACGCAGACGCCCTGTCCCGTTCACTTCTACCTCCAGACTCGGCCTGCGGAACCACTTGCGCTCACCCACTGTCATCTCTTGATCTTGACTCGATTGGCACCGAACAACGCCGTGACCCATGGATCACTTCTCTTTTCGACTATCTTTCTGGATCATCGACCACCCCTGCATCCCGATCCCTCCGACGCCAAGCTGTTCATTTCGCCATTCGTGATCAGCTGCTCCACCGACGCAACTACGCTCCCGATGGCCGTAGATGGCTACTAGTCATTCCCCGCAGCTTAATATCCCAAATTTGTGCCTCTTTTCACGACGATCCGCTATGTGGCCACGCCGGAGTATTTAAGACTTACGAACGTATAAGCCATATCGCTACTACTGGCGGGGAATGTACACTTTTGTACGAAAGTTTGTTCAGTGCTGCCCGCGGCCTGACTGTCAACGTCGCAAATTACCACCTTTACGTGCGTCTGGCGCCTTGCAGCCGCTTCCGTGCCCTGCCAAACCCTTCGATCGCGTAGGCATTGACCTCTACAGCCCGCTTCCCATGACACCGGATGGCAATCGGTGGATCATAGTTGCTGTGGACCATTTGACACGCTACGCCGAAACTGCTGCTCTACCGAATGCTACAGCGCGGGATATGGCCTCTTTCGTCCTGCATCGCTTCATCCTTCGACGTGGCGCACTCCGAGAACTCCTCAGTGATAGAGGTCACGCCTTCCTCTCCGAAGTCGTCGAAGCTCTGCTTTCGGAATGCCACATTATTCATCGAACGAGCACGGCTTACCATCTGCAAACTAACGGGCTCACGGAACGGTTTAACCGCACTCTCGGTGATATTGTTACGGGGAGAAAATATATGTATTTACAATATATACAGAGGGTTGTAGCTCTGTGGCCAGGGTGACAGCATCTACCGAGCTCCGAGACACTTCAGCCTCTTCTTCCCCAACCAACGTCATTTTGTCCACAGCGGTACAAACTCGTACGTGACATGAACCCCCCGGCGGCAGAAGCATCGTCTCGATGCTTCTTAGGGTGTCGAATCAGCGTGCGAGTTATAGGGCTTTAGTCGCGAAACGTGCACGATATCAGTTCCTGGGGTATCAGTTCCTTGAATTCACAGGTGAGATCTCATATGTGAGGCTGGTGACTTGGCGAAGAACTCGGTATGGCCCGACGTATCGTGGCAGCAGTTTTTCGCAAAGGCCGACGCGACGGGAGGGTACCCAAAGCAGAACAAGGGCCCCAGGGCTGAAATGAGCGTCCCGACGATGACTGTCGTAACGGTGCTTCTGGATAGTCTGAGATGCCAGAAGACGGTCACGGGCAATACGACGTGCTGCGGCCGCGCGAACAATGGCGTCGTGAGCATATAACGTGGTAGTGGTGGCGTCAGAAGGGAGCAGTGAGTCAAGAGGCAGGAGAGGGTGATGGCCATATAGTAGATAGAACGGGGAATAACCAGTAATATCGTGACGCGACGAATTGTATGCAAACGTCACGAAAGGTAAGGTGCAGTCCCAATCCCGGTGATCACTCACGTACATGGAGAGCGTGTCCGTAAGTGTACGGTTGAGACGCTCGGTAAGTCCGTTTGTCTGTGGGTGGTAAGCCGTCGTGAACTTGTGGGACGTTGAGCAAGAACGAAGAAGGTCGTCGACAACCTTAGAAAGAAAACAGGTGCCTCTATCGGTGAGTAGCTGACGTGGGGCACCATGATGTAGGATGACTTCATGGAGGAGAAAATCAGCTACATCAGTTGCGCAGCTTGTAGGGAGGGCCTGCGTTATGGCATAACGCGTGGTATAGTCCGTCGCAACAGCCACCCACTTGTTGCCCGAGGATGAGGTAGGAAATGGGCCAAGGAGGTCCAGGCCGACGCGGAAAAATGGCTCACTGGGGATATCTATAGGCTGAAGGTGGCCAGCGGGAGACAATGGAGGCTTCTTGCGGCGTTGGCAAAGTTCGCAGGCAGCGACGTAGCTTCGAACAGAGCGATATAGCCCAGGCCAGAAAAATCGTCTGCGCACACGGTCATATGTACGGGAGACACCCAAATGACCAGCGGTAGGCGCATCGTGTAACTGCAAGAGAATTGTCGAGCGCAGATGCTGGGGAACGACGAGGAGCAGTTCAGCACCATGAGGATTCATATTGCGTCGATATAAGGTCCCGTCCTGGAGAACAAACATACGGAGAGAAGCGTCCTGTTGCTCCGAGGTAATGCGTTCGATGATGGATCGCGAATATGGGTCACGACGCTGCTCGTCGGCGATGCGTGAGAAGTCGGAGATCGACAAAACGCAGGTATCTGTATCGGTTTCGGTGCCATCCGGTGGGTCGACAGGGTAGCGCGAGAGGCAGTCGGCGTCCTTATGTAACCGCCCAGATTTGTAGGACACGGAAAACGTGTACTCTTGCAGGCGTAAAGCCCAGCGGCCAAGACGGCCTGTCGGGTCTCTGAGTGAGGATAGCCAACATAAGGCATGATGATCTGTCACGACGGTGAAATGTCGACCGAACAGGTAAGGGCGGAACTTAGCAATGGACCCAACAAGGGCCAAGCATTCACGTTCTGTTATCGAGTAGTTTCGCTCTGGTGCAGAAAGAAGACGGCTAGCACACGCGATCACGCGATTGGTGTCCCGCTGTCGTTGGGACAAGATAGCGCCAATGCCATGGCCGCTTGCATCAGTGCGAACTTCGGTGTAGGCATGCGGATCAAAATGACCCAACACGGGTGGATTGGTAAGGCGACTGATAGGCGTTGAAAATGCTTCAGCCTGGTCGGGTCCCCAACGAAAAGTGGTGTCCTTTTTCAGAAGGTCTGTGAGAGGACGAGCGATTTCGGCAAAGTTCTGGATAAATCGCCGAAAATAGGAACACAGCCCTAGAAAACTGCGGACATCGGTAGGAGAACGCGGAAGGGGAAACTCCCCAACGGCACGAACTTTGTCAGGATCAGGCTGGACGCCAGAAGCGTCAACCAAGTGACCAAGTACTCGTATTTGGCGGCGGCCGAAATGGCATTTTGCAGAATTGAGTTGTAGGCCCGCACGTCTAAAAACATCAAGGATAGCTGAGAGTCGGTGAAGGTGGCTCTCAAACGTCGGTGAAAAAACTATGACGTCATCAAGGTAGCAGAGGCATGTGGTCCATTTGAATCCGCGCAGAAGAGAGTCCATCATGCGCTCGAAGGTAGCAGGGGCATTACACAGTCCAAAAGGCATCACTTTAAATTGGTAGAGACCTTCTGGGGTGACGAAGGCGGTCTTTTCGCGATCTCGTTCATCCACTGCGATTTGCCAGTAGCCGGAGCGCAAATAAATCGATGAAAAATAACTGGCACCGTGTAAGCAGTCCAGCGCGTCATCAATACGCGGAAGCGGATACACGTCCTTTTTCGTAATCTTATTCAGGTGACGGTAATCGATACAAAATCTCCAGGTATTGTCCTTCTTTTTAACCAAAACGACAGGTGACGCCCACGGACTGCAGGAAGGCTCGATAATATCTTTGGAGAGCATTTTGTCCACCTCCGTTTGGATCACCTGGCGTTCAGCTGCTGACACACGGTAGGGCCTCCGGTGTATAGGAGGAGCGTCACCAGTGAGGATGGGATGGGTGACGACACGGGTGCGACCTAGCGGGCGATTTCCAAAATCAAAGATCTCTTCATAGGACATCCGAATACGGCGAAGGGCGTCGGCGTAAGCAGGCCGTAGGCCGGTAGCTATCATGGGCGTAAACTTGTCGTTGCTTGAAGTAGGACGGTCGGAAGCTGCAGCAGTGTCGAATCGTGGTTCGGGCGTAAGAGCAGCTACTCCACACTCTTCCAAAGGGGACAGCAAAGCGAGAGATACGCCCTCAGGAAGCACTTGCAGACACGAACCAAAGTTCAGAAGGGGAAGCCACGCTCGATTGTTAACAAGAGTGACAATGGAGCTGGGTAGTGCGATTTGGCGTGCCAGGAGAACGTCGCAAAGTGGGGACACCACGTAAGGACCATCTCGAAGTGGAGGAGAAGGCGACATGAGGACGTAGGTCGCAGCATCAGGTTGCAGGTGAACAAATTCAGCAGAACGAAGTCGGGACTTGTGGTCTTCGGTCGGGTCGGCAAAGTAATGGGGCAGTTCAAGGCGAAGGGTGCCGGTTGCACAGTCAATAAGTGCTGAATGAGCAGTCAGGAAGTCGATTCCAAGAATCACTTCGTGGGGACACTCGGCCAGTACAGTGAACAGGACTAACACAGGACGACCGCCAATGGTAACACGGGCGGCGCACATTGTTGTACTGCCATTAGCCACTCGGACGGCAGGCGACTCGGCAGGTGTCAGGACTTTACGGAGACGGCTACGAAGATCTGATCGCATAACCGACACCTGAGCGCCAGTATCGATGAGGGCTTGAACGGGTACATCATCAACAAAATTTTCAACAAGGTTCGGTCGAGCAGCAGGGGTCAGCAGAGGTTTTGCAGTCCGAGTCGTCAACGCAGCCTCACCTCCGGGGGCTGCATTGCTTAGTTTCCCGAGAAGCGGCCCGCGTAGGACGGGGACGAGGGACGTCGAGGTGTAGGCGAGCGGGACTGACGGCGTTGCGGCGAGGGCGAGCGGCTAGTGGTGTTTCCCCGAGAGGGAAGGCCGGCATGGTATGGTTCAGAAAGGGGCGACAGAGACCGAGGGTCTCGGTTGAAGCGGCGATCAGCGTATGGTCGAGGCGAGGAGTACCAGCGGCTACTACGGCAGTGGCGGGAGATGTGACCGACCCGGGAGCAAGCAAAGCAAATCGGCCTGTCATCCGGTGTTCGCCACTCAGATGGGTTCCGATATCGACTCGTGAACGACTGGCGAGGTGCAGCAGAGGCAATGACAGGAGTGGTAGGGGTGGGACGTGGGCGGACGGCAGACTGGATGTCCATGTTGGCAATTTCTTGGCGGACAACAGCTTGAATGAGCGAGATGGTCATGTTGTCGTGCGTATGGGGACAGTGAGAGCTTGGAGCCATAGCCTCAAGTTCGCGGCGGATGACCTGTGTCAAGCTTGGCGTGGCAGGCGGATGTGATGCCGGAGGGTCGTTGCAGGAGGAAGTGGCAGCCGTATTGGGAAGTCGGTCGAAGCGTTGTACGATGCGTTTGCTCTTCGCTTGCTCAAAATTCCGGCATTCCTTTATGATGGATTCAACCGTTGAGCAGTTCCTGCAAAGCAGGAGGTTGAACGCATCGTCTGCGATGCCCTTCAAGATGTGTCCAACCCTATCGGCCTCTAGCATGTCCGCGTCCGCTTTACGGCAGAGAGCCAGAACGTCTTGAATATACGCGACGTATGATTCGGTTGGTGTCTGGACACGAGACGCTAGCTCTTGCTTGGCCTCCATTTGACGTCCCACAGGCCTTCCGAAAAGATCGCGTAGCTTTTCCTTGCAGGAGTCCCAGCTTGTAATTTCGGTTTCATGCGTCTCGAACCATACCTTCGCGGTTCCTCCCAAGTAAAAGATCAGGTTGGCCAGCAAATGTGTGGCATTCCACTTGTTGTGCTTACCGACGCGCTCATACGACGTCAGCCAGTCTTCGACGTCGACCTTGCCAGTGCCAGTGAAGATTCCCGGGTGACGTAGCTGGGTTAGTACCACTTCCGCCGGTGTCTGAGCGGCGGAGGCAGCGTCAGCGTCGGAGGCAGCGTCAGCGTCGGAGGCAGCGTCAGTAGCCATAACAGCGGAACCGATGTGACGCCCGCTGCGAAGATCCAGGGCCGGCTTGTGGCGAGATTACCCCGCACTTCCACCAAAATGTTACAGGGAGAAAATATATGTATTTACAATATATACAGATGGTTGTAGCTCTGTGGCCAGGGTGACACCATCTACCGAGCTCCGAGACACTTCAGCCTCTTCTTCCCCAACCAACGTCATTTTGTCCACAGCGGTACAAACTCATACGTGACAATATGCTCGCGATGTACGTGGCATCTGATCATGGGAACTGGGACCGCGTACTTCCTTTTGTAACGTTCGCATACAACACAGCGATACAAGCTACTACGGGATTTTCACCTTTCTTCCTCCTATATGGACGGGAGCCATTGCATACCATCGACACTTTCCTTCCATACCGTCCTGACGCTTCCGAGTGCCCACTTGTGTACGAAGCTGCCCGACAAGCCGAAGAGTGCCGCCAGCTCGCGCGCACCTTTACGTCAGAACAACAGCGTCAAAAGGAAGGCCGCGCCGACTCACCGCCCAGTCCCACGAATGCCCCAGGGTCTCTTGTATGGCTTGCTGTTCCTTGACAAACTCTTGGCCTTTCCTCAAAACTCGCTCCAAAGTACGAAGGGCCTTAATTACCGCCTTTTGGAGCGAACGTCCCCGGTGAATTTTCTCATCGAACCACTTTTCCCATCTGACGACATGTGCCGGCGTGGACGTGACCTCGTCCACGTGGCGCGTCTCAAGCCCTACCATGACCCTCTGCCTACAACCTCTTAGGTCGCCAGGATGCAGGATGGCTTTTTTTTTCTTTTCTCTCTCTCTCTCTCTCTCTCTCTCTCTCTTTTTTGCGGGGGCGATTGTGAAGAAGAAGCTGCGCCTCCGTCCAGCGGCATCGCCAACGCTCGGCCCGCTCTGCTCGCGCTGTTGGTCGATGGTGTCTTTGGAGACTGTGCTCCACGCTGCCTCGTCGTTCGTGGAACTCGTAGCGTCTGTTGAAGGACACCGCCAATAAACCCTCATTCTATATATATATTGCGTAACAGCAGATAGCTCTTACCACCTCAGTGCTATGTGATCAGTCTCGACAGTCGTTATGTGCCAGCAATTTCTCTCGATAACGTTGTTGTCAGGGGCGTTAATTGAAAATGTATCTGTTTTTACTGCCTCTCGCAACCATCGATTCATCTGAAAATGCAAGAGATTGATATTCTCCTGAGATGCATAAGGCATGCAGCTATACTGCATGAAGACGTCAGAGCTATATAACATGAAGATCTGCCCACTGAGCTAGCCTAAGTTAGGCAATTTTTATATTACCTTATCGGTAACTGCGTTAGTCAATTCGGATAAAAAATAAGGGGGATAGGAGTAATTAAAATGTTGCATCCAATTGGTACCTTGGTGTTTTGCGCTTCAACGAAACAGCAGTCGGTTGAAGACATATCGCTTTTGCGCTGCGCGGTGCTATATATAGAGTGAGGAATTAGTTCTAAAAGTATAGCAAAGCTTGGGGGGGGGGGGGGGGGGGGGGGGGCTTATGTGCACGTGCCTACCACCCTTTTTCAGAGGGGATACTCATCATCATCGACCTTGTCATATGCTCAATGAATATGCACGCGCGTGGCCGGTGTTGACCAGTGTGGTCATGCAGAGTTTGAGGAGTAAACGCAAAGCAAAATAAACGTACAGCGATTTCAAAGGAACATACCTTGATAATCGCGCACCCTTGCGTTCTACATTGGTGCCCAGACCACATGATGACGGTGGTCTCGGAGGTTGTTGATTTTGGCCTTCAGCTTCCGCCGTCAAGTCGGTAGCATACCCTAGGGACCCCCTTTTATTCAATGGCCGTGCCGGAACGTTGCTGTCGCTCTAGAACCATTTTGTTTGGCCGCTCATGTGCTTCCGTATACCGTAGCATCTTGTGCCTCCATCGATCCTCACTGGCATGAAGGTGCACGTGTTAGCAAGCGTAACGAGGAAGTAATCTATATATTGGCACTTGGCTGTTGGTATAGCTTTTGCCTCGCCTCATTTCAGGAATAATAATAATAATAATAATAATAATAATAATAATAATAATAATAATAATAATAATAATAATAATAATAATAATAATAATAATAATAATAATAATTATTATTATTATTATTATTATTATTATTATATTATTATTATTATTATTATTATTATTATTATTATTATTATTATTATTATTATTATTATTATTATTATTTCAGTGCTTGATGCGCTGGCGGTTTCCGAGGCTAAACCAAGCCTGGGCCTTCCCACCCCCTCTTGCCTTTCCCCTGCCTTTACATACGCGCCTACAAATGTCTAGGTGTTCTGTGTTTAGAACGAGCTCACTTATACATGCAGACGCATATCGATTCCCACAGCGTGTGGGTGCTGCGTAATTTTTCAAAGGCTAAATTCTGGAAGGTACGGTTATGCTCTTTTGTCCTGCTTCCGATCGAGAAGCGTAACGAAATAGAAATAAAGTTCACTTCCACAGCAATGGTGCTTCCATTCGTACAAAAAAAAAAAAAAAAAAAATTAAACAAAGTCCACCTAGCGGACGTCTTGCGTGATATTCCCAAATGGGACGTCCCGCAATGATTTTGGCTATAAAACATAGGACATACCCTAAATATTTGTCTCGTTTTTTTGTTTTTATTTTTACGTTTTAGCGGATGGCTTACGTGCGACTTTCAGTGGTTTCCCGAAGATCTGTTTGAGACGTCCCATATATGTGCGCTGATACATGGTTGGATGGGCATTCTTATGGGAAAAGTCGTACTAAAGTGGCAGACAGCAGCTGTTAAGATGTGCATGACGCCACCTGCGGTACGTTGAGCTGTGAGAAATCCTCAGTGCGCTGACTTTGCCGTGTCTCTGACTCTGGCGCTGACTCTAAAGCCCTTTAGCTGATTGATGACTCTGGTGCGGCGCGCCGCACCGCGGGCGGGCACTGCGCGACCGCAAGCTGCGATACGAGGACGTACGCCGTGCTGGCGATAGCGGTTGTCGTGCTAGCAGAGCCAGCGGTCCGCCCTGCAGAGATAAATGCTAATGGCAAGCGCTATTGCAAGCTCGGCAACGGAATACGCGCTACACACACACATGTCGCATTCGCCGGCGCTCCTAACGTGCAATGCTAAGAGAGAGAGAATAAACATCTTTAATGTGTAAATGCAATGCTAAGCGTGGTTGGTGTAGCACTAAGAGTACTAATAGTACTAATTTAAAGGTCAAAGCTGGCACGCCGTTCCAACTGTAGTCGGCATATTCTGGCATAGGCGGCGCTAGCGGGGTCGAGCTGAAGGCAGAGGCGGGAGCTGGGGCGGTCTGGGAGCGCGCACTAGCCACGGCCGCCACAGCGTCAGAGCGGCCGCAACCCCGCAGCAGCCTAAGGTTCGCGGGGGCCACAGTGGCCGCCAGCGTTGCGCAGGGCAGAGTAGTACGTAGTAAGTACTTTGCAATGTGTGTTGGCTTATACCATAGCTAGTACGGGTAGTACTGGCGTGCATTGTTCATGTGTCGCTGAAAGCTCCTGTGTGGCCACATGCTCTCTGCGTCAGAAGCCGCCAGAAGAAATATTGTGCAGGAAGGACGACTGCGGACATTGTGGTGTGCCTAGACAGCCTTCTTGTACGAATCTACATTGTCCTGGGCAAGTTGTCCGCTGCACTTGCTGGAGTTCCTTGAGTACCAGTCGCTGGATTCAGAGCGCGGAACCATGGCGGAGAGCAGCCAAATGCGGCTTTCTCACGATGAGCTTTTGCAAGTGCACAGGAAGGAACGGAAAGAATTGCAAGGTGAGTGAAATCGTCATCGCCTCATGTTTTCTTTGACATTATAGTAAAGAAGAAATTGAGCGCATGAAGCTGCGCGATTGTCCGCTGTTTGCCGAGCGGTCCGACCCGGCAGTTCTAATTAAACATTTCCTTCGCACGTTCTCCATTGCGAAGACGTTACAAATCCTTGTCGCTATTTGCGTATGAAGTCTTTTCTACTACAATTTGGGCACCATTTGAACGAATTGCAGTAGTGCATGCGGCGCGATTGGTTTTGTTGCCCGAGGGAGAGCTTGAAAAAAAGAGAGAGAGAATTAACAAATTGTCATTTAAGAGCGGCTGTTTCGAGCGTGTTAGACTGCATTTGTGGTGTTTACATATATAAACGAGTGTTTTGTTGCGTTTCAGTTTTTTGTCGACTTTGCTGTTCTAAGATAGGAAGGTGCTGCAAACTTTATTCTTACCCCATACTCTCTCTCTTTTTTTTCAATTTCTCCCTTCCCCATTAGGCGCGGTCAAATGCCAGCAGTACCACCTGAACACCCAGCAGTTTGAAGTCTGCTTCAGGAGACTCCAATCTATCCCATTTCCCGCCAACAACATTGTGTCGCTGCACCTTCATGAGTTTCTTGCCAACTGTGCCATCAAGCATGGCATAGCAGAGGACACTTTACTCCTGTGTCTTGTTACAGCCACATCCCACCTTATGGGTCTTTCATCGTCAACAAAAATTTGTCTGTCATCGGCTTGGCAAGAAAATCCTGTGTTGTGGTCTTCTGTCTTGGTGCCAAGGGAACACAGTTGTCACAATTTTGTCTGGACCCTACAAAAACTTCTTTGTGACTTGCACTCTGAACTGCCTTCAAGGGACATTGCAGCAAAGCCTGTAGTAGTGGATGAAGCATCATGTACTAGCCTTACCAGGTTGCTGACACTGCCACAGGTTGGGCCTGTTATAGGTGCACATACGTCTTTTGAGCAACTAAAATCTGTTTTCTCATCTGTTGGGAAAGGAAAGTTTGAAAGACTTGCCTTGGGTGTGCCCGTGCTGTGGTGTCCGGTAACTTCTGATGTCCCTTTCTTGAGTGAAGTGCGTTTTAATCTTTGCTGTATCACAGACCCATATACTTTTCATTCTGTCCTGTCTTCAAAACTGTATGAAAACTTGGAATTCCAGGAATGCATGTGGCCTAATATTCTTCTTGCTTGTGGTCATGAAAGATCACTGGACCTGGCCACTGCATACGAACAGGTAGCAGATGTGGAGGTAGACAGGTTGAAAGCCTTACTGCTTTCCATTGCAGAAGCACACTGCTTACCTGTGCAGTACAAGTTATCAGAGGAAGCAAGGTGTGTTCTTCCACAACTAATGTCCAAGTTCAAGCAGCTGGCATTAAGTTGGAATTGCCGAGTGGCACTGTTCAAGACAGCCACTAGTCAGATCTTTCGGTTGGCTGCAGCACTGTATGTTTTGGATGGTTGTCTTAGTGCAGTGATTCAGCCTGATATACGCGAGTATGAAATACCTGCAGCACATGTTTGGGAAGCACATGACATAGTGATGCACACACTGCGAATTAAAGCAGAGTTTCTTGAATGTCCGCTTCGAGATGAGTTGTTCCACACTGTTGAGAGTCCCAGAACATCCCATCAGAGCAACAGCTTTCAGCATTGTGCAAATGGAACAGTATCCAATATTTCTGTTTCTTCAGTTTTCTGTGTGGCACCTGATGTACAGATGCAGCCAAACCACGAGCAAGTTCCAGTACCTGTTCCGATTCCTCGTGAGCTTTCTGTGTCTATTGTTCAGTCGCCAGCACGGGACAATGAACTAAGTGGTTCACACATCTCGCTACCAGAACCACAAGAATCCTTCATTTCATTCAGCTCTATTATTCCAGATTCGGAAGAGGAGTTTGTGGACAAATTTCACTACAAAATCAGGCGGCTGCTAATAAGTGGGAAGACTCTGCTCACACCAACATTAGTGGCACAAATGAAGTACGTTTCAGTCACTGATCCAAACATCCCTGGGAAGCCACGCTACCCCACACAACTAGCTGCCCTTTTTCTTGAGCGAGTTGCTGCCTTGGGATTTGGCACCATGCTAACAAGACATGACAGCCACTCCAAAAAGCTGTTGTTTCGGAAAACAGACTATCAGCATCTTGGTCAGGCTCAGTTAAAACTTCTTCAGAACCTTCGTGTGACGAGAGAACAGTATTCACAAGGCTGTCAGCGACCACGTGCAGCTTCATATTGGGAAACTGGATCAGGTGTACCCGTCCGCTTGCCACATTCACCACTGAGCCATTCACAGAGCCTTCCTATCAAGCAAGAGGTCATTGACATAAACTA
Organism: Dermacentor silvarum; assembly: GCF_013339745.2. Taxonomy (NCBI): domain Eukaryota; kingdom Metazoa; phylum Arthropoda; class Arachnida; order Ixodida; family Ixodidae; genus Dermacentor; species Dermacentor silvarum. The sequence goes on along the minus strand of NC_051154.1, from coordinate 107,406,322 downwards.
AAGAACAAAGCATAGTTTTTTATGTGTCACTTATTAAGTGATATGCCCTTTCCAGCTGCACTACTCTAAAGTAGCAGTGTTAGTTTCCAAGCTAAAGCCATGACCTCAACTATTTAGAGACTGCTGCCGCCAAATACTTGATTTTTGTAAACAGTAAGCTCCTCAAGTGTTGGTCATCTGTTGATCCTTCTTAGCAATGATTTCCTAATTTAAGTTTTTTTCTAAGTTTGTGCTTTGCACATTCTAGACCATTTAAACATTTGTACCATTGATTGACATGACTGGCTCATGACGTTTGGATGTTCATCCATCTTGTGATGACTGTGCAGTGCATAAGTTATGCTTTTCATTCCATGAGTAGCTGTAGAAAAACTGGTTTTGACCCATAAATTATCTGTGTGACTTGCAAAGTTAACTTATCCATTGATTGTTTACAATGAAATCTGCTGGTTATGCACCTCAAGTCTATTGGTGACGAGTGATAGTTTTAGTGGAAGGTGTTCTACATAAAAATAAATAAGTAAATATATATATATATATATTCAGCTTCCCTGCGTGGTATGTGCGGCATCGGTACGCGAAGTATGTATGCACGGCGTATGCACACGCGCATTTGCCGGCGCATATAGAGAATATATATATATAGAGAGAATTCACCTTGAGAGCTCTCTGGGAATGCCTTAGAAGGCATTGTATAATGAGTCATTGGCACGTTTTAACTACTTGGAACAGGTTGACAAAAATGGGGCAATTTTATAGTGGAACCAAAATAGATTTTGAAAAATTGTAATTTTAATGGGGTGATTTGCTGTCATGGCTTACTGTGGTCATGTCGAATGTCTTGTGTTTCATAGCATATTAGTTTTTTGCACATACGTGGAAGGTTGTGAAATAGCTAAGACTGGTTATGTAGTGGTATCAAGGATTACATGTTAGGTCAACAGCTGTTGCGATGTTTAGATGACACAGGCAAATATAAAATGGGAGCTAAAACTGTTTTATTGTATTTTATTTGTCAGTTACTCATTTAATTTCTATCCCTTGCACTTTAAAGGCATGATCCTGTGACATAGTTGTATTTTCTGTTAATTTGCAATTCTGCTCTTGCAAATATTTTACTGGAATAAGCAGTCATTTCCTTGTGTAATAAGCAGGTGTATGTGATAATGCTTTCATTACATTGTGTATGTACTGATCATGAAATATGACCCATTGACTGCTGCCCTTTTTTGCATTCTCAGTTTTATACACCCAAGCTATTTTACCAAGCATTGATATGCATGTGGACTAAATTTTAGCACAACATCCAGGCTATCAATATATGTCAGTTGGCATTGGTTGAGGAATAGTTCATCCTGTCTACACAGGGTGCACATAATTTTGCTGCAACTCAGTTTGGTGACGTATTAGTGCAGCTGTAGTTGTAGAGGTGGTTGTGTTTAACAGTAGTCCTACTTTTTGTTCTGGGAATGTTAACATTTTTGTTGCATTGATGGTCTGGAGCTAGACTGCGGGCTATCAAATTCTTCCATTACTTTCTGCATTTGTGATAAGAGATTCGTTAACACATTATACACAAGAATAGCATCAGGCTGTAAGTGTTGCTTTAAAGTGTAATAACATATTTGTGCTATTATGTTCACTTACTTTTGAGCTAAACTCCTGTTTTATCCAGTGCTTCCATTGAAAGGGCTAGTAGCAGAATCATTTATGCCAGCTATCAGAAGTGAAATTGAACAAACAAACAAACTTGAAGACCTGTGTCACAGCAAAAGGAGAACAAAAAGACTGAAATTAAATACTGTAATGTTCCACATATGCTACAAGGTGTTTCCACATTTTGGCTTGTCAAATTTGCTTATTTTATTTGGCTACCAAAGGCTTTAGGGGTCTTATGACTGAAAAACTGAGTGTTTTTTGGTTGTGTTGTATGTGGATAATTTCTTTTCTTGGGCTCCAAAATTGTCTCTTGTATTATGTTGAGTTCATATTATATTTTGGTTAGGCAATGATATGGGAAATATGAGAGCCAGGGTTTCATGGGGTGTAGAGAGTATGCAGACTTGTCAAAATTAATTATTGATTGTGCAAAAATAAAGCTGTTCAAAAGCAGAGATTGCCAACATATTTTTGCATTGGTCACTTGTACAGCCTTTTAATATCGGAAACCGGTGTCATGAAATGTGACAACTCACATAAGGTGCTAATCATGTCAAAATGCGGTAGCAGAAACTGTCTAAATGCCTTACATTTAGTGATATAAATATTGCTCATTCTCGTAAGGTTAAGAAATTCAGTAGTTTCAGTAGTTTCTAAAGCAATTTCATTATTGCTTTAGAAACGATCCAATAGAGAGTGTTGAAACCTTTGAAAAGGGTGCAAAGAACGACAATATCAACAAGGGCTCATATAGCATGCTGTATTGTTTCAAGCCAGCCACTGACTCAATCTGGCGCTTTGTTTTGAAAGCTGTATTCAGACGTAGGAGCCTTTGACGTTTTCAAACTTGTTATTATTTGGACAAGTGTGCAGTCACTGCCATGTTTAAACCACATTTAAGCTTTACTGCTGTGATTATGTTGGGCTGCGACCACTTTATGATTACCAGTGGTGTCTGAATACCAAACATCACACTGAAGTAGCATTATTTGCCATTTTAATAAGTGGAGCTGTTAGCTATGTGCACTTCGCTGCTGTGGTGGTGTCTGTACTGTTGAACCTGTGAACAATTTGAACTACCTCCCAAAATATTGCCTTGTCTCTGTCATTCTTACTTTTTTTAACATGCTAAGCCTGTCACATATGCCAGTTGTGCATTGAAGCATTGACCGGCACATGGTCAGCGCTGTGTCAAGGTGCGTACCTGTGAAAGTAGCGAGGGTCGGCGCATGTGTCCAGAGTGTCCTAGTGTCAGAGCATCGTCTTCCAGGCTATTTCATTGAACCCAGCATAGCCCCTGCTGTTTATGAGCTCGTCTGTCGTTTGCAACCACTTTAACCATTGTGCTTGCAGGAGCACGTGCACATTTATGATTGTGTTGGAAGCGGATAAGCAGCAGGGGCTACATCGAGCTAAACGAAATTCGCTAGCACATGATGCCCAGACAAGAGCTCTGTGTGCAATGCACCTGCTGTCACTACTTCCGTAGCTTTGCTCCGTGACACGGCGTTAGCCATCATGTTGGTCGACGCTCCCCGTGAAATCATTAACATCTTTAACAGCTGTACATAATTTTCCTTGTGCCATGGCAACTCTTTTTTGCAAGCCGCAAATCTATTACTATGACAGTGGTGCACCACTGGTGCAACTCCTGCTTTCTGGTGGTAGCTATTGGTGTATTGCAGGAGGCTATACAGAAATCTGTCCTGATGAAATGTCCATACATGTTGATGAAAAATAATTGGAGGCTCTACTCACACGGAATGAACTGTGTGTTGCTAGCAGTTGTGTATCCTAGTCTGCATTTATCATTGTATCTAATTAATTAAGCAGTCCTAATCAACTGGCATTTAGGAAATCCAAATGATATTTGAATTAATGAGGAGCTAGTGAGGGGGTGTAAGTCTTTGAAAAAATAGATGTGCTGCCTAACAACACATCGGCACCCTGCTTCTGGACACTATGTCCAGTATGCATTCACGTTAAGCAAAAGTGGTTAGCATGTCATAGACACTTCAATTTGCATGCCTCTTGAGGCTTCTCAGTTTTCTTAATGACACATCATCAATAAGTTACGAATTAAAATGTCATTTCATTAGTTTTGATTATTTAATAATGTGCCGTGGACAAAAGTGTGAGCAACTATGGCACATAATTTTTGGCAACAAATTATTCCTCATGAGTAGAGCCTCTCATAATTTTTAGAAATTGTGCAGACAATTTGTATCACCACAATCCACTATTAAAGTATCATCATATTACTTGCCCTTCATACATTTCATCCCATTTCGATCACATGTTTAAAGTTAGTGTTCCATTTTTAACAGCGAAGCTGTTTAAGCTAGCCGTAAAAAGTATGGTGTTTCACAGAAAGCCAGTAGCCATTGCAACCAGTGACACCGCAGCTGCTAGAACACCTGGCACAACCTACTGCCTGTGTACTGAGCATGCGCCGACAGCGAACGCGTTTCCCGCATTTCCTGCGTTCGCGCCAGGGAAACGCGGGCGATGCGGCAGCAGCTCGGAGACACTGCGCGCAACCGGTTTCCGCTGCCGTGCAGAGATCTACGCTTGCGCTGACCTTGAGGCAACAGCTATGTAAACGTGGGCGCCGCGGCGCTTCATCAGTAGAAGCCATGGGACGCCCAAAGGTAGATAGTTCGTACTCCCGAAGAAGAGGCTGCGCTTCGCGATAAATTCCGGAAAATGCTGTGGATGACTTGGTAGTGCTTAGCCTAGCCCAAAAGTCAGGACTAGCTAGGTGTCCATCAGCTCTGCTGTCTCTTTAGCATTGCGCCTCCAGTGCAAGCTACGCTATTTTTTTAGAACAAAAATGTGTCATGGTTCTTTTAATCCCAAGACCAGCGCCAACTGGAACGATCTTCCTCCCTCCATCGCTGCCATTTCTGACGTTGACAATTTCAAGACTACTGTATTTCTGCTGTTTTGTAGAATGCATTATTGTGTAATTATGTACTGTTTATTTTTTTTTGTACTTACCACTCCTTTCTGTAATGCCTTCGGGCCAGGAAAGTATGCGAAATAAATAAATAAGTTTCGACAACTAAAGTCCAAACTTTTAATCATGGCCATTTAGTGCTCATTAATGCCACACAGAAATTACTGCAGAGAAGTGTTGCAATGCTAGTAACTGTGGATCTGATCTTCGTGTTGGATAGTGTAAGTATTATATGCAGAAGGTGGCACAAGCCAAGTGTTTGTTGCATTTAAGAAATAATTGGGTTTATTGGGTTGCACTAGGAATGAGTGAATTGAGCATTTGTTGTGGAAATTACCTGCAACCATCTTTCTGTGCTGACTGTATTGACACTGAATGTTGGGGGCTGCTTGAATGTCATATGTCCATGCACTCTTGCAAAGTGAAAAGGCAGCTCCTTGAGGGCTTGTTGCATTGTTTGTGGCTTTGCAGCAGTATGCTGCTAATATCATCATTTAAGTTTTTTTTTTTTTTTGCTATTCCTTGCGATGAGATACCTAACACACTAATATGACAGTTCTGACATTGTACTCAATGCATTAAGAACTTGCATTTTCATTGATTATTGTTTTTGTGCATGGATGGAGTAATGACAAAAGGCAGCTGTCAGTCGTGAACTTGAGCATATTAAGAATATTGCTGTTATCTTGATTTTTCTAATGTTGGCAAAATCTACAGCGTACCATGAAGGACACTGGCATGCATACAGCAACATAAAACTTCAGATGTTTTCATCTGACCATGTTTCATGAAACAAGTTTATGTATATCTGTCATTTTTTCATGTGTGTTCTGTTCTTGTTTTGATGTAAACTCTGCACTGTCTTGAGCTCTGGAACATAACTTATTTATACATATTTTTTGCTTGTACAGCACACAAGCACTTGAAGCTATGTCACTTTTATTGTGTCTAGTGTAAAAAACATACATAGTTCACTAGGCCAAGTTGAATTGTCAAACCAGAAGTTTGTATTTTGAGCAAATCTTCTTGCTTAGTGGCCAAAAAACACACCTGTGCAGCACATGGAGATGTTTGCAGAGTGTAATCATTTGATGAGCTTGAAAATAAAGCTGTAACTATGTGCTAAGGTTGGTCATGGTACAAAAGATTGTCGCTGTCTTTTGCATGGTGTGCAACTTAAGACTCAGTATGTGCACTGTCCATAGGTTGTTAAAGAATCCCTGAATCACTCCTTGAGCTTGTTGAGAAAAATACATTCTGTCAGTAGAGCATGGAGCTGTGAACATATCAGCCATGTTTTGTAGTTACACGTGGTTTGTGGATTTAGCAAGTGGAATGTAAAGATAGCTCCACCTCTCTTCAAACAGGGCCGGTATTTTGTAGCGATGCCTTTCCGATGCTAATGCCTTTTTTGTGCTTTTCGCGCTTGGTCAGAGCGACGGTCCGCTCACGTTATCAACGGGATCAGCCGGCTGTGAGTGGTGATGATAAGACTAGCATAGCATAAAGCATAATGCATCACTACAAAATACTGGCCCAGAGGGCTCCTCCTCGCCAACTTTGTAACCGCTACCCAGTAGGGGGCAGCAGCCCATAGACACCAGCCATTGGGCTATTATTTTTGATGAGATATTACTGGAACAGACAAGGTTGCACACTCATGCACAACCATCCAGATCTGGCTGCAATAACTGGAAACGGAAGTGGCATTCTTTTCATCAAGTTCCTCACGTCTCGGGACTAGGCCCCTTTAAACGGACACCAAAGAGTAACACAAAGTTGGTTTAGATTGGTAGCGTAGTTGTTCAAAACTTTAAATTTTCATTCGAATACTTAAGTAAAAAAGGGTTGATGACTTGTGGAGGAAAATGAAGGCTGAACTTTATTTTTCTTTATTTCTAAGCTGAAACTTCAGTACCATTATGTCAGTCCGACATAATGAATTTCGAAGTTTTCATATTTGGGGCATATTGGTGCAGGGAGAGATTTTGAAATTTGTTAGGTTGGGTCTCTGGTTCCTTTAAAATGCAATGTAGTCTTTACTGACAAATGATTAATCATCTAGACCTGAGTAGACAATGTCAAAATCCATCACTTCGCAACAAACTGGTGCTTCGCCACTTGAACTATTTCATTTTCCGTCTTTTCTAGCTTACCAAACCTCCTCCCACCATAAGAGTGGTGGTTTTGCTATTGCAGATGATCAATACAGTTTAACTTAATGTTCCTCTTTAGTGTTCCTTTCTAAAGCTTGTGATAGAATGCCCTTTCTTGATGAAATTTGAAGGAACTGCAGAATTTAAGATGGCTACCTCTGGTTTCCAGAAGCAGCTATTATGTTTGCATTTGATTTAATAGATTCAGAATCGACTAGGATCACTTGTTGACGTGATCAGCCACAGTATATCTCTGAGGTGAACACATACTTGGGAAGTGTGTTTGAGTGCACTTTTGTGAAGCTTGAATCAGCTTATTAATTTTCTAAACAGTGATGCTGACAATTTGTCTAGCCTCCAGAATAGCACTTGGGTTATCTAAGTGGTAATGTGTATACATGCATTAAGTTTTCTTATTGTCTTTTGTTGTGTTGGATAAGTGCATTATGCTAAATTGATATATAATCTGCAAACTGTAAATGTTAGTACTAGTGTTTTATATGAAGTCTTGCTTACATGGCACACTTCAAAAGAAAGGAGGGGGCAAATGCGAAAACACCCGTGTACTTACATTTAGGTAGTACGTTAAGAACCACAGGTGGCCCAAATTATTCTGGAGTCCCCCACTATGGCATGCCTCATAATCAGATTGTGGTTTTGGCATGTAAAACCACATAATTTAATTTTTTTCAATAGAAAGGAAAAGGCAGGTAGCTGGACAGGCCATCTTGCTAGATTTCATTATGATAAAGTGCACTGTGTTACTCTTATGGAACATGAAAACAGCACTGATGACATTCTTGTCGCCAGTAGTTTCGCAATACTTTCTCTGTACTTTTTTTTTTCTATGCATGAACATGCGTGTATCATTTATTGTTGTTTTTTAAAGGGGTGACTGTCTAGCAAATTAGCTGGGACTTAATCTTCTAAAGAATTCACGCGCCATATGTCTTAAGTAGCATGTGAGTTGAGGTGAGTTCCATGCATCCAAACAAAATTTGTTTGGTGTGATTAGCAAACTTTCAATCTTGTAGTTCTAGCTTTCACTCTGCGTTGAAAATAGTGTTTTCGCAGCAGTTTTTGTTCTTATATGAGGTTCCGAGTGTAATTACAAAGAGACAGGAGTGGAGATTTTTACTAAATGGAAATGTGTATACTTTTAAGTAGGTAGGAAGGGGAAAATGAAAGGGTATTGTACTTAAAAAAAAAAAATAATGAAGGACCATAGTTGGGTAATTGAGAGTGCTGAACATTTCTGCTACAAAAAGTCGAGTCCTTTTTTTCTTTCTTTGGGCTTTGTTAGCCTTGAGGCATTTTTAAGGGGAACTGTTCACCCAAAATTCTTTTTATTTCTTAATGGCCCACCTTCCTATTTTGAACTAACTTAAAGTATCCCAGAGTGCAGTATTGCCTGTAAATAATAGAATTATTCATGCAGCCTTCCTTAAAGTAGAAACGAATTAGCCATGCAGACTATTTTTCAAAATATTCTATGGACAGCCCACCAAAAAATCAAGGACTGCAGTGTTGATGGCAATGGTTAGTCTTTTTCTTGTGAACAAGTACTACAATAACTGATAAGCATAGCCTTGCCATGCAAATATAATTTTAATTTCGTAAATCACATTAGATCTACTGCTCAACATTTCAGAAGTATTTATTTTTGTCCTGAAAAGGAAATAAAAAGAAAAACTCGCATTGCACTGATATTCGCATAGAAAAAAGAATATGGGGTTGAATGTCTCTAAACTGCACAGTGGGTTATGAGGGATGCTATAGTGGGCTGCTTTGAATTAATGTGTGTTTCTTCAACATGCACCTAAAGCATGGCGCATGACATGCAGAAAAACAGTAGCCACCTGTAGATAGCTTGCTTTAGCAAATCAGGATAGTGGTGAAGCAAAAAAATTATCTTTTTATGCCGAAACACTATATGCATCATGTTAATTGAATAGGATAAATAAAGTAAACTGCATAGTTTTGCATTGATTTATGAAACTGCTGCTATGTTGGTGCTTGGATTTCATGAAGGCAGCAATAAACATCGGTTCCAGAGTAATGTTTTGAATGGTGTGCAAGAACTGTGGCATGAAAGGCAACTGCATCAATTTTATTGACCATGGCTGCTATTGTGGACACTTGTCAAATTCTGCCATGTTGTCAGCTCTAATTGTAAACATGAATGCACATTTTGAAAAGATTTTGTACCTGCCAACTCTCCCGATTTTTTTTTTTTAAGTTTACTAATTTGGGCTTGTTTTACAATTATACTAATGCTGCGTCGAGTTTAAAAAAAAAGTATTCTGTTTGCAAGAAGGTATTGCTCGTTTTGTCCCTGAACCTTCCACTAGATGTCTTCTGATGGGGATGCAAGAGGGGGGGGGGGGGAGGGGGTACTTGCTTCAAGCACGTTTATACAGACAAGTTCCTGAAGCAGGTGAAATTGGTAACGCCAAAGTTGCTGAAAAAAAGTCACTGTTATCTGTAAACATTGGGCTGCTTGCCAACACTTGCTGTGCCAAGTTTGTTGCTGCTTGTCATCTTTAATAAAATGCATGTGTTTCCCTTAAAAGGCATGTGCTCAGGACAAGCTTCCTTAAATAAAATGTGTGCTGCCACCCTGATCGATGTCATGTCCACAGGATTTTATGAATATTGGACATCACAGGTTGATTGGTATGAAATTTCTGCACATTGTCCTCAAAGAATTGTGAATTACACCATATTGATTTCAGACAAACACAGACAATGGCCATGATTTTATCTGGGTCATGAAACAACTTCATATATCGTAACACTGTACTACATAAAGCCGTTGAGTGAGTCTCGAGTTGTGCGAGATTTTGCTCACTTAAGAAATGCATGGCTTCCTGAAATGTAAAATATAACACAAATGTAAGCGCTGTCAGCATTCCTCACCTACTTTTCAGTGACGAGAAGCAAAGCTGGGCTGGAACAGTCTAACCTAGTGTCTGCTTATGGCCATTGACCTTAATGGTGGTGCTAATAATGCACTTGTGTCGCTGAAGCATGTAACGATCTTAAGAAATAGTCCTTAAGGCCTGTGCAAAACTCTCGACTTGAAAAATGCTAATCTACTCACACTAAAGGAATTAGTATGCTTGCTTTATTCTGTGAGCGATTTCCTCCCAATATGAAATCATCAGCCAAGCTCTAGCTGCCGCTGAGTCCTTCAGGATCCCGGCCGACGGATAGAGGCGCTGCGGAGGAAGACCATCTTCTGCGGCGTTAATTGACTGGTGGAAATTAATGTTATTTCTCTCTCCCTCTCCCAATGGTGCTACTGCAGTGGCTTGCAAGGGAAATGGCCACTGCAACTGCCATTAAGCTTTACTGATTGTGCTATTCTAAAAATTTTCCAGTGACTACCACTATCTCCTCACCTATCCTTTTACCTACAGATGGATTCCTCTTGCACAGGTACACTAATCAGACGTAGGCTCATAGCAGTGGTGGGACAGTAACTGCTGCACTGCCCCCCTTAAGCCCGCAATTTTAGCTTTTCCCCTCTCCTCTTGCCAAGTATTTTGAAGTCCTTAACTTTGCCAGATGGTATTATGAAAGTGTCTAATTAAGAAATGACATATTTCACTAAAAATGTGCACGTTTAAGCTGGAAAGTAATTGGAAGTCCATCTTAAAGGTCTAGTCACTTGCTGAAGTTAGTGTAATGATGTTTTTATGGGCTGGGCATGTCAAATCTCATTGTTTCTGTGTTTTTATTGCAGCTAAAATTCAGAGCCTGAAGCACTCGGTACCAAAGGGTGACAAAAAGAGAAAAAAAGATGTTGCAGCTGAGGTAGCCATACTTGAAGCTGAGTTGGAAGAGAAGCATAAGAAAGACTTGGAGGAGTTTGCTGCCTTGCAATGTGACGGTGTAGCCAATGGTGAGCCAGAGGTAACATATCAATTTGGTTGTCCTTTTCGTAGTAACAAAATAGGCATATATAAGTTAACATATCAGAACATGAGTGGTACATGCAGGTGGATGGTGTGACTGATGAACTCGATGCTGCAAGCCTGCATGAACACACTGTGAAGCAAAGTAAAGCCACGAAAGCAGAAAAACGCAGGGTAAGCCTTTCTTAGTTTTGCTTGTATCTGCTGTAAAAATCTCACTAATTTATTCCAACGACCATAGATGCTAGAAACTCCCACTGAATAAGTTAAAGCGGAAAGATGAGCATGAAGACTGCTGAAAATCCAAATGTTTGGTTCGGCACATGTTCTATTTATTTTGATGATTTCGCATTCTACATTGTTACCAAAAAGACTGTCTTATACCTTTAAGGCTAAAACATTCTGTTTGCTGGAAGTTTTGTTTTTACTGCATTTCTTGGTTTATAAAGTACCGTGTCAGAACACGCTGAAAATGTTAATTTTTGTTTGGTATGATTGTGCTCACAAATGTAGACTCAACTCTTGAGCTCCATTAACTTCAGGCAGGGAAATAAAATCTACAACTACACATTTTACATACAGTGTACTTGAAACAGCTATTTCAGGAGTTTGCCTGACAAAATATTACTATCAAAAACAGTGAAAGTAGAGAACCCTCGACATAGTCACGCACGGGCATTGCCAGCAACTGCTCAGGTATCTTTCACTTTTTTACTGACACACTTAAGTCACATTAAAGGCCCACTGCAGTGAAATTGCACTTTGACTTAGTTGGTTATAAGTGAGTAGTATTATATACTATTAGAGCAATCTTGACAAAGCTGCAGGACTGGTAATAGTATAATTTTGTTATTAACAGCTTTTAAATAACTTCTTAGCAGAAGCGTGCACCTGGTGATTAGCGGATTGATGCAACTTCCAAAATATTGCCTCCGAGATTTTCATTGTGCCACGTGCACCATTTGATCTCGGAGGTCATGCTGAGTATAGAGTTATCTAAAAAATTATTAGAGCGAACTCTGGCACTACTTTCTATGGGCGCTGTAAGCATGGCAGTTAAGCCAGCATGGGAATGATGGTTAGTTCATCGATTTGCCTGAACTTCGTCCTTCTTCTTTAAAACGGCTTTGTGTCTGTGAAAATTGATCATTTCTAATAAAACATTGTCATAAACGCCATTTGCAGTGATTATGCATGTTCTCAGTCTTATTTTTTATTTATGTTACCCTCAGGGCCTGAGGGCATTACAGAGGGGAATGGTAAAACGGGAAGCATAACGATGAAATGCGAAAAATAAAATAAACAATGTAACATATTAGTAATTCCTAATTATACAATGTTATGTAATGTTTTGTTGCAAGTACGTCAAATAATGTGAACAAAATAGTATCTTGATAATTCCCGTTAATACAGTCACTGTCTTGCATGCGTAATCGTGCGAATGGCAATTAAACTTCGCAGTTCGATATCTCAAAGCACGGATACGCTAGAAGAATTCTGCCAAGTGGAACTCTGTAGAAACACGACTGCCGCTAACTTTTCAATACAAACTTGCGTGCTTACTGCAGCCAGTGAAAAGTTAATTATTCAATTTTTGTTAATTGCACTGCTAACAGCAATAATTATCTCACTTTGTGTCCCCCTCGCCACATAACCCTACTGTAGAGGTGGTTCTCACGTACGTCTCAGTGTCCAATTAAAAAAAAAAAAACTGTCAACGTAACTTTGATCACCCTGTGGAACGGCAGAAAGAGGAACAGCGTTACGTGAAGCAAACCTAGTGTGTAGTGTTTCCAGTACAGTGGAGTTGCCGCCAGTAATTTTTTCGTTACTGAGATTTGATTAGGTAATTGTAATTAATTATCTAACTCGAGAAGTACTGTCCTAATTATCAAAGTGTCAATGAGAAGATTGTAGGACAGCATGAAAAACTACTGATACAGCTTTCTGTTGCTCAAAACGTGCTACATAAAAGTGTTTTTCCGAGCGTGAAAGAAGCCCACAAATGCATGCAAAGTGCCGCAAGCGGCCAGTCGCACGGCAGTTCTGCGTGTATTCGCGGGCTTCTTTCACACTTGGAAAAACACATTTATGTAGCACATATTGAGCAAAAGAAAGCTGTATCGGGAGTTTTTCATGTTGCTCTACAACTTTCTCATTGACACTTTGATAATTTGGACAGTATTTCTCGAGTTAGATAATTAATTACAATTACCTAATTAAATCTCAGTAACGAATAAATTACTGGTGGCTAGACCACTGTACTGGAAACAATACGCACTAGGTTTGCTTCGCGTAACGCCGTTCCTGTTTTTTTAAATTGTGCTGCATAATTGCTTGGACACCCTGTATGTGTGTGTGTGTATATATATATATATATATATATATATATATATATATATATATATATATATGCAGGGTGTCCCACTTAACTTGGACCAAGATTTAAAAAAAGACCAAGAGCTCTAGAGAAATCGTATCAACTGCATAGTAGCGACAGTCGTCTGTACTTACAGCCAGTATTTTTTTCATCATGAAGTATTAATTAGGTTATTGCTTTTAATTAGTGAACTTTTTAATTATTGCTTGAATCACAAACATGTAAATTACAACGTTGTAGAGCACCTCAAAAAACCTCCGAATCAAGCATTTATTTCGTGCTGAAGTGTGCCTGGCTGTTTTTTCCAAGAAAAAAACAAAAGCCCGTGAAATAAGCAAAATACGAAATAGATGCGCACTCGCATGCTGCTACTCAAGCGCTCCCAAGTGAATAGCCATGGATACACGGCTTTACTAGTGGCGGCAGCTCGATACAGGGCTTCACGCTATTTGATGCTCGCAGCATCATGAGAACATGCCGTTGACACATTGATAAGCATAGCGGAGCCGTAGGGGGGGATTTTGAAGCCGGGAAACTGTGACGGCGCAGATCTGACGCTTATCACACCACGCTAGTTAGGTCGCGATACCTCTCAAGCCATCCTACATGACGAAGCCTTGTACGATGCAGTGATAAACGAATGCATCCGTATATCCTTCAAAAGGTTATATATATATATATTGCCACCTGTAGGTAGTGGGTCGAGGGCAAGAGTGGGTCGAGCCCAAGAGAAGAAGGAAGACCACGCGCTCCTTCTCTGCTCGAGCCACTTCCGACGGTCGCGTCTTCGAAGAGCCAGCTGCTCTACGTTTATTAAACCTTCAGGACTACTTCTCGAGGCTCGTGACAAACTGGTGGAGGTGCGGGGTAAGCGTCTTCACGGATGTTGCAGACCCCTCCAAGGATCCGCGCTATGAATCCAGTGCCTGTCGACACTCCCGTGCATTGGGCCAGCCGCAGGATCAGGGGACTGTCTCCAGAAGTCGTCGACGTTATAGTTCCCACCACATCAACCGGTATGACCAGCGCTTCCCTTCAAACCGCCCCAACCGGTACAGGAAGCACGATGTCGAACCGCTACACACTTGAGAGCCCACGGATCCTGAAGACGTTTCATGGCAAAGTGTTCGAAGACGTCGAATACTGGATGGTCGACTTCGAGCGCGTGGCCTCCGTGAACGAATGGAACGAAACGGAAAAACTAAGCAACGTCTACTTCTACCTGGAGGATGGCGCGCGTACGTGGTTTCAGAACCGCGAGGAGCAACTGACGTCGTGGCGCGAGTTTTGTCGGCAGCTCTTGGAGACCTACACCAGTGCTGATCGCCACGAACGAGCGGAACGAGCGATTCAGGCCCGGGCGTCGAGTTGCCAAACGAAACTGTGACCATGTACGTTGAAGACATGACGCGCCTCTTCCGACGAGCGGATCCAAGGATGACGGAGGAGAAGAAGTTACGTCATCTGATGCGCGGGGTCAAGGAGCAACTCTTCGCTGGCCTCGTACGGAGCCCTCCGAAGACGGTCGCGGAGTTCTTGTCCGAGGCGGTGACCATGGAAAAGATGCTTCTGCATCGCTCGAACCTATATGAGCGGCAAGCGAACAGCATGTCTACTGCTGACATTTTCGCGGCCATAGGAAGCAACGGTGACTCTCTGCGAGAACTCATCCGCTCTGTAGTGCGTAAAGAGTTGCAGAAGGCCGCCGTAACACCGCAACCTACGGTAAGCTCCATAGCAAGCATTATAAAGGACGAACTGCACCAGGAGCTCCGTGACACCTTGCCTCCTGCTAACGCCGCGCCAGTACCTCCCGAGTACCCCCGTGCGACCTATGCGGAAGCCCTGAAGCGCCCTGCTTCCTCTCCGCCGCTGTTCGTTCGTACTCCTCCTACAGTGTCAGTTCAGTCGGCGCAGCCGATACCATACTGCGACGCTGGGTACACGACGCCGCCCGTTGTTCATGCCGCTCTATTTGCCCACCATTCGGAGCAAGCGGTTCACTACGTCGACGACAGACGCCCGCCCCCTCGTAAGTCGGATGTTTGGCGCACACCCGATCATCGGCCTCTGTGCTTCCACTGCGGTGAAGCTGACCACCTGTACCACCAGTGCCCATACCGGCGCCTTGGGATTCGCGGCTTTTCCGCATACTCGCCGCCGCCCCGATACGGCCAGCGACCCCGGGACGTTGAGGACTACCTCTCTCAGCAGCGCCTACCGATCCGACATCACCTGCAGCTGAACGGGACGACCGGCTTTCGCTCGATATGCCAGTGACTATTGACGGTTATGCCGTTAGTGCTTTAGTGGACACCGGCGCAGACTACACGATACTAAGCGGGAAAATAGCAATGCAGCTGAAGAAAGTGATCACGCCCTGGCATAACTCGCAGATTCGGACTGCTGGCGGCCACGTCGTTACTCCACTGGGCGCCTGCACGTCTAGAGTGGAGATTCAAAGATCTACATTCGTAGCGAGCTGCCTTGTCTTACATGAATGCTCCCACGACGTTATTCTTGGGGTTGACTTCCTGCAGGAGTACGGCGCGATTATCGATCTGCAAGAGCGTCGTATCACTTTCTCTGCTGAACGAGCAATCGACGTGCAAGACGGCCAACGGCGCGACGACGTACTTCGTGTTTCGGCAGACAGTGTAACGCTTCCTCCACGAGCCAGTGTCCTCGTCGACGTCACATGCTGTGGCTTACGCGATGGCGAAGCGGTGGCCGAAAGTAACTTGGAACACCTACTGAAGCAAGGTGTTTGTGTGGCTCGAAGTGTTATACAGATTCGTGCTGGTCATTCACAAGTGCTTGTTACCAACTTTAGCTACGAGCACCGACACCTGTTCCGCAGCACTTCGTTAGCGTTTGCAGAGCAGTAGCAAACGTTAACAACTGTTTCACATCAGAAGTAGTGGAGACAGCAGACACGTCTCTGGGCCATCTCGACATCAATTCTGAATTGTCCACCGATAGCCAGACAGCACTGCGCAAGCTCTTGCTTGAATTCAGGACCTGCTTCGCACATTCTTCCAAGGTACGCCAGACTTCCATCACTAAACACAGGATCATCATGTACGAAGACGGACGCCCGATACCCCAGCAGCCTTACCGCGTGTTGGCAAAAGAACGCGAAGCCATACGTGCGCAAGTCCGGGAGATGCTTGACGATGGAGTCATCGAACCTTCCAACAGCCCGTGGTCGTCTCCGGTCGTTCTTGTAAAAAAAATGTCACAGTTTCGCCCTAAGGGCGAAGCAATGAATGCGATAGCAACACAGCAATGTCATACGAAGTAAGGTGAGCGGCTTTGGTAGCAATATGAATTGTAGTAAACATGAGCTGATTAAGTAAGCAGGTGTGCTGCGGCGTAAGTAGACCGACATGAAGAGAGACTCGATGACCGCGAGAAGGCGCGTGTGAAACGGTGGTGTTGATGAGAAGCGCTTCCCGTGGGCAGCGCGTGCGAAGGGACACACCTGTAGTGCTGCACTGCCGATCCGGGCAGCATTGCATGTGTAGCGTGCGTTGGAAAATGTGGCCCGACTATTACTAACTGAATGAACAAGCGTGGTGTGAGCGCGCACAAACAAACATGAATAGATCACACTGAATGACTGCAGACAACGACTGTCAAAACGCTGGCAGCGAGCGCATACGCCGCCGCGGGCGAAGGTACGTGCGGTCTATCACTTCAACGGAAACTGAGCGGCGAATGCACGGCGCATAAAGGTCAGAGCCGTGTGGAGATAAGAGACGGTGCGGGCGAGCGAGCGACGAGCGCGGTTGTTGGCAGAGTAGAAGTGCGCCCGCCCCCTGCGCTCCCTCCGGCGCTGGCTTCCCGCTCCCTTGCTTGCACGTGGGTGATTGAGTGCGTTCGCTCTCCGTGATAGCGCGCGTCCCCGCACGCTTCCGCTCGGGCATACGGCGCGCGGCGAAGATTTTATCTATAGGGAACCTCACGGCGACGGCGATCAGAACAGAAATCCGGTTGAAGTGTCCATATAATTGCTATCGCAATAAAAGAAAGACAGAACGCTACGCTTCTGTGTCGACTACCGCAAGCTCAACAACGTGACTAAAAAGGACGTGTACCCGCTGCCGCGTATCGACGACTTTTTAGATAGACTACAGCGTGCCCGCTATTTTTCTTCTCTCGATTTAAAAAGCGGGTACTGGCAAATCGAGGTAGACGAACGCGACCGCGAGAAAACAGCCTTTGTGACTCCAAATGGGCTCTATGAATTTCGAGTGCTTCCTTTTGGCTTGTGTTCAGCCCCGGCCACTTTCCAGCGAATGATGGACACTGTCCTTACTGCACTAAAGTGGCAGGCCTGTCTTGTGTACCTGGATGATGTGGTCATCTTCTCTGAAACGTTCGAGCAGCATCTTCACCGCCTAAGGAGTGTGCTAGAAGCCATCCGATCGGCAGACCTCACACTTAAGCCCGAAAAGTGCCACTTTGGTTACGCAGAGCTCAAGTTCCTCGGGCATGTAGTAAGCGCCAAAGGGGTCCGACCCGATCCAGACAAGCTTGCCGCTGTGGCCGCGTTTCCAGCTCCTGCCGATAAGAAGGCCATCCGGCGCTTCCTGGGTTTGTGCGCCTACTATCGCCAGTTTATTAAAGGCTTTTCGAAGATTGCGGAACCCCTGACACGCCTTACAAGGGACGATACGCCATTTGTGTGGCATAATGAGCAACAGGCGGCTTTTGCTGAATTACGACAGCGCCTGCAGTCAGCACCCGTTCTTGCACATTTTGATGATGATGCTGATACTGAGGTGCATACCGATGCCAGCAGCATTGGCCTTGGCGCAGTGCTCGTCCAGCTTCAAGATGAAGTGGAAAGAGTTATAGTGTATGCCAGCCGCTCCCTGTCCCGTTCCGAGGCTAATTATTCGACTACGGAGAAAGAGTGCCTCGCGATCGTGTGGGCGATCATAACGTTTCGCCCCTATCTCTATGGTCGTCCCTTCAAAGTAGTGACGGACCACCATGCCCTCTGTTGGTTGGCAAGCATGCGCGACCCTTCAGGACGACTGGCACGGTGGAGCTTGCGGCTACAGGAATTTGACATCACCATCGTTTATAAGTCTGGCCGTAAGCATGAAGACGCTGACACGCTGTCCCGCGCACCCATTGATCCTGCCAGTCAGGAAACAGAGGATGATGACGGCTTCCTGGGCGCCATTAGTTCGTCGGACTTGAGCAGACGGCAGCATGACGACGCTGAGATTAGACCGATCATCGATCATTTAGAGGGCCGCGACACAACCATACCACGCCATCTGTCCCGCTCGCTGACGTCCTTCTGTCTGCGAGACAACGTGCTTTATAAGAAGAATGCTCATTTGACCAGCCGTGCTAACCTCCTGGTGGTTCCAAGGGACATGCGCGACGACATCCTCTTCGCTTGCCATGACGAACCGACATCTGGTCATTTAGGCTTTTCACGAACACTCGCTAGAGTAAGCGAAATGTACTATTGGCCCGGGCTTTCGGCAAGCGTCAAACAGTATGTTAAAGGCTGTCGTGAATGCCAGCGCCGCAAGACACCATCCGTTAAACCGGCTGGCTTACTTCAGCCAATTGAAGCACCTCACACGCCTTTCGACCAAGTCGGCATGGACATTCTCGGACCGTTTCCTCTCTCGGCCGACGGCAACAAATGGGTGATTGTCGGGACTGATTATTTAACGCGCTATGCTGAGACGCAGGCGATACCATGAGCCACAGCCACAGAGGTAGCGCAGTTCTTCATGCGCCACATCGTCTTGCGTCACGGGGCTCCCTCCACTGTAATAACAGACAGAGGGACAGCATTCACAGCGCAGCTTATGGACGAGGTTTTTGAATTGAGCAACACCAGGCATCGCAAGACGACCGCGTACCATCCGCAGACCAACGGACTTACCGAGCGACTGAATAAGACGGTCACAGACATGCTCGCAATGTACATCGACGTTCAACACAAAACATGGGATCGGATCTTGCCTTACGTGACCTTCGCGTATAACACCGCCGTGCAAGAGACGACGCGCTTCACTCCCTTTCGCCTTCTCTACGGTCGCGAAGTCCAGACGATGCTGGACGCTATGCCGCCGTGTCAAGAAGCAGACCTATTGACAACTGACGCCGAGGAATTTGCAGAGTGTGCTGAGGAAGCTCGGCAGCTCGCGTGGCTGCATATCGGCCAGCAGTAGCAGGCAGACGCACGACGCTACAACATCCGCCACAGGGACGTGTCCTACAACCCCGGGGACCAAGTTTGGGTGTGGACCCCCGTTCGCCGTCGTGGCCTCTGTGAAAAGCTGCTGAGCCGGTATTTCGGTCCGTATATTGTGCTCCGCCGCGTCAGTGACGTAAACTACGAAGTTGTTCCGGACACAACATCGCAGACCCGGAGTAGGACACAAAGACATCCGACCTCAGACATAGTTCATGTTGTGCGCATGAAGCCGTACATTGCGCGTCCGTAACTTTTTTTTGTGTTTTCGTTTTTTTTTCTCTCATTCCCTTCTTTGTTTCTACTTTTCATTTATCTTTGGGAGCTTTCTTCTTCGTTCATTGACTGTGCCGGCGTGATGGCTACATTTTTTTGTGTGCTTTCGCTTTGCCTGCCTTCTTCTTCTTTGTCTTCTACGCCTATTTTTTTTAGCATCGAGGCGATGCTTTTGTTCGGAAGGGGGGATATTGCCACCTGTAGGTAGTGGGTCGAGGGCAAGAGTGGGTTGAGCCCAAGAGAAGAAGGAAGACCGCGCGCTCCTTCTCTGCTCTAGCCACCTCCGACGGTCCCGTCCTCGAAGAGCCAGCTGCTCTACGTTTATTAAACCTTCAGGACTACTTCTTGAGGCTCGTGACAATATATATATATATATATATATATATATATATATATATATATATATATATAAAACATCGCTGCTAAAGGTTATGGAAGCTGAGAGGGAATAACTGCCTTTAAACTTCAACTTCCTCGTCACACTGAGAAAGACTTGATTTTCATTGATTTTAGATATTTATTTAACTCGTTCCTTACTGCCCAAAATGTGCACATCTTCAGTAGTTTGATTAATCATTTTATTCCAAGAACTATTGGTTGCAAGGTATGCTGTGATATGTCAAATTGTAGCCTGATCATTGGTGCTTTGAATGGTAGCAAAGCAGAAGTAATTCCTGAGATAGTTTCTGAAAATTGTGAAATTTCAGAGCACTCAAAAATGCTTGAATGGAAGGAATAATTAGGGATCTTACTCATAGGTACTGAAAAAAAGTGATGTTTGGGCCGCCATGGGAGCGGCCCAAACATCACTTTTTTTTGTGCTCACAAGGGTTTTGATGGGAATTTAAGGCGCAGGCTCCTTTCCCAAGTGTATCACCCCTGAAGAAAGCTGAACGCCAGACCGGGGTGCACTTGTGCCCATTTGTACCAGTGGGTGCCCGGCGGCGATGGGAATCGAACCCACAACCTTCCGCAGACGAGGCGGGCGCTTTACAACTAGGCCAACAGCATGCTAAAGAAATTAATGTAGATTTTGCTAAGATTGATGCAAACTGATTACATGGCCATGCTGAGTAAAAAAGTCATTACTCTGTAAATATGAAGAACAGGTATACATAGCTCATCATGGCAGGAACCATTTGTTTTGACTACTTGTAACAAGATCGCTCCTGGCGCCCTAGGTGCCAGTTCAGCACAATTGCACAGTTTTCCTGCATTTCCTTCTTTGGAAGTGCAAGGAGTGCTTGTGTTGTGGAAGCTCTTGGTAGCAGATGACACGGTGGCTTCGCTTAAAATTTCAAACATTTGCTAACTTTTTTATGCTTGCGACACTGCCTGTCGGCTAAGAATGTAAAAAATATGACATTAAATAATTGATTCAAGTATCGCGTAAGCACACCGCATCGTACGTTTATACTTAAAAACTTACAAAACATTTTTTGATACATAAGGAATATTTATCCAGCAATCAGAAACATTCTGCAGTTGGCATATTGGCCTTAACTAGTGTGCAATATGATGATGCGCACTCCAAAGGCTGCATTCTCTCATCTGTTGGCTGCGTCCTCCTCCTCTTTTACCTCTGGCATGAGAGCTGCCCACAGAGTGACGTAAACAGAGAAGCGAACGGTTTAGTTTCCAACCTGTTACAAGGTTGTGCCCCTGCAGTGCCCAGACCCAGAAGCAATCGATGATAGTGCTAGTAGCAATGATAACAGGGCAGAGGGGTGTTGCACTCAGTTGAAATCTGAACTTGTGCTTTATATATAAGGTTGTGCTTTATATTTAGGGTACTGCGTTTTCGAAATAATGCGATAAAATTTGAAAAACACTCATTGCTAAAAAATATTTAGAATTCGGATTTATCCGAAAAACTAGGAATTTAAGGATCATCAGTTGGGGTTATCAGGCGAATGTGCCCTAATGCATTCATAGAAAAGAGTGTGAAAAGCTAAAGGTGTTCATCATGACAACAAACTCTTCACACAACCTACTCATGAACCTGAGGTCCTGGAAAGAAATTTCAAACGAAGTGCTGTCAATAATTATGGAGCTAGAGCCTGAGTTGACCCTTTTGGATGATGTGTACTGCCCTCCTTGCCGTGCACCTACAGGCGCTGCTAAGTCAATGGAATTTGGCAACCTTTGCATGGATGTAGACTGCATGCTTGACATCGTAGACAAGATGGGTTGTGAACAGCTGAGCACGATGATTGCAGAAAAGTGGAACAATTATCTGCAGTGAAACATTCCTCACAATTTGTTCTACAGCAGCGATTTATTGTGGTACTGTGCTTAGATTGTGACCCTAAACATGAAGGCAGAACTGCCAGCAGCGTTCAACACCCATGAGCAATCGTTTTCCGCCGCTTTATCACTGGGACCTGACAGTATACCTTACTGGCCATAAGTTTTCGCAGAATATCAGGTGTGTGTGAAGCAATCGCTGAGCCCTTAGTTTGCGGGAGTATGTATGCCCGCGACTGGCCCATCCTTTCCCACACTACACTTGATACTTAATTTTTCGGTATCTACTGCGAATGCTGAAAAGGCATTCCCGGTGTTTTGTTCTGTAAATTAGAGTGCACTGCAATGATCGATGTTGACTGTCTAATAATAAATAAAAAGTTCCCGCAGCTATGCTGCCTTTTTTTACACAATCAAGGCTGTTTTTGGAGTATGGACGCAACTAAAAGGTGAATAACACTTAAAAGGCTGAAGAACCCTGAATGTCATTGCACCGTAAATGAGAACATCGAGAAAGTCCTATTTTTGTGGGAAAAAAATTGAAGAAAATTAAATAAAAAAACGTCCTCAAATTTAGCCCGCAGTAAACTCTGAAATTTAGCCCATCTTATAAGTAGGGCTCCTACTTATAAGATGGGCTAAGTACGGGTATCTGTGGTGTTATATTTTAACATTTTATTGTTTTGCAAATATGGCCATCCAGATGACACTACTCATAATACAGCCTGAAAGTAAGTTAATATTATTGTGTAAAATGAAAACTCTAGGTTTTCTCATTTCAGATGTTGCTGGAAAATGCAAAATGAGAAAAACAAGTTTTAGCGGTTCGTGTTAAGTGTTTTTTTTTTTTTAATTGGGTCTATGAAACCAACTAAATTTTCATGCATAGTTCATTTCCGAAAAATTGACTTCACCAGGTTCATCTTAATGGTAGTCCACTTACTTCATTACCACAGAACACAAATTATTAATGTAATATCAACTGAGTTTCAACTGTAGCATGGCACATCACTTGGCTGACCAACTGTGTACTTTTGTTTCTTGTCTGTCACAAAGAGCTTATTGCAGTTTGAGGTTATTATTTCGAGAGATTACAAATTTTTGTCTTATGTGGATGCTGTGCCTCACCTAGGAAAAGAAACGACAAAAGGAAGTGCAGCGTGAAAAAGAGATTGCAGAACAGGAAGTAGAAAACCAGTTCCTTCCACGTGCTGTTGAGGAGCGAGAATTACGAGTAATTCTTGGAAAGCTTGGATTGGCTATTTACGAGGTAAGCAACAAGCATTTCGTGTTTGTCAGGCCCGGAGATCAAGCTTTCAGTTTTGAAAGAATAGTATATGTTGTGTGCTAGTCAGTAGCAAGAAATATTTTTAATGTAAAACATGGCTTATATATGGCTGCATTCTGCTTTAACATGTTTTACAATAATTTTGGAGCTTGTCAATAAACATCCATGTTTGGAATAGCTACAAGCAGTGAACTGCCACTTTATAATCTGTTTAAAGAAGAAAAGAAAGAAAGAAAGAAAGAAGAAAGAAAGAAAAAGAATAAAAAAAAAAAGCAAAAGAACAGTTATAGTCTGTCACAATGGTACGAATACTTTAAATGTTTTTTCCATTTTGGTTGTAATGCCACTAGTTGGGCTCTGGTGTACTATGGTACTTGTCTTGAGGTCTGGTGCGTTTATTTTCTTACACTGTGATAATATAACTTTACTAAGTTTTATATTATAAGGCTATCTTTCGGGAAGATGAACATATTTAGTTTTTGTTTTGTGCAATGTTGCTTTCCTTCATAGAATTTCAATATTCAGAAAAAAAGGTTGTCAACTTATATTTCTCAGCACTCAGGAGTGAAGCTTAGACTTTATTTTCATTATATGTGCAAACAAAAGCAATCTAAGTTTTAAGTACATTAGGATAGAAAACTGAGTGAGTTGGTAAGCATTCATGATGTATTTTTGTGCAGCGCTCACAGTTGGATGAAGGACGTAAAAGATACACACAGGACAGGTGCTGACTTTCAACTGACATTTATTTTGGAAAATATGTAGAAAGAAAGCAGTCTGTAGATCTTAAAGCATGTGACGAACCCCCCGGAACGTTGTTGTCTTCTGGGCACATTCTCAAATGTGAAGTGCATCAGTGGCACTTATCTTACGCTGCCACACGTGCTGATCTGATATTAAAATTCTTTGTCCCTTTGCCAATGACGGTTGACTGACACAGCCATCCCTTTTTCTTCTGATGTGAATGGCTTCAATTATTTCACACGCAGACTGGGCTCGGTGCCTCAGTAAGACCGTGGTGTCACTGAAATGTGGAGTACAACTGCATTCTCGGCAATGAACTGCTAGGTGAGACGGCTTGGTATCAGCCAGCGATCGTTTGTGCTCACTCAGCCTCGCGTTGACACACCTTCCGCTTTGCCCTATAGTATATACCTTTTTCCGCAGGAAAGCGGTACCTGATATGCTATGCCAACTCGCAGTCGACATACTTAGCTGCATGCCTAATGCAACAGGCATATTGGAACAATTGTGTTGAACTGCTTAGTTTCTTATTTACTTAAGCACTCGTTGCCAACAATTTATTGGTTGAAGAGAAAACATCTTGTCTTCACGGTAAAAGCACACAAGCCTGAGATGACTTTCAGGGCTCTCGTTACTGAAAAGGGTACTTGGCAGCACTTCGTGTTTGGCTATCTGCAAGATGCAGCTGAACACTTTGAACAAAGATGACCCCTACCAGATAGCGAATTCCTTTGTTCTGACCCAGTTTCTAATTGAAAGCAGCCCAGGAAACTGCAAAGCCATCAGTGGTGATGTGGAAATTTGTTTTACTCACTTCCACATGATGAACTCACGAAAAGTGTAAGAATGTACATGAATGATGAATACGCATTCTATGAAAGTTGTGGCGCGGCATTTCAGTCGAGTCTTTTCTCGAGCTGTTATCTTTTTACCTCAAATCTACAGTTGTTCAACACGACAGTAGCATGTACTAGAGCACTGCACGGGCTCGGGCTTACCCGAAAGCCCGGGCCCGGCCCGGCCCTCGGGCCGGGCCGGGCCGGGTAGAGCAGTTTTTTCACGGGCTCGGGCCGGGCTCGGGCACGGCGTGTGCTTTTTGACCCGGGCCCGGGCCGGGCTCAGGTTTTTTGACGCGGGCCCGGGCCGGGCTCGGGCTTTCTGCGAGTTATTCTCGGGCTTCTCAACTCTGAAAAACATGTATTTTTCGGTCTCGGGCCGGGTTCGGGCCAGTTTCGAGTCGGGCTCGGGCCGGGCTCGGGCTTAAGGTAAAGGGGTGGCGGGCCGGGCCGGGCGGGTAACGTAGATTATTTCCGGGCCCGGGCCGGGCCCGGGTCTCGCCATAAATGTTTTGATCGGGCTCGGGCGGGCCGCCCAATGTAAAAACGGGCCCGGGCCGGGCCCGGGCCGCAAAAATCGGCCCATGCAGTGCTCTAGCATGTACATACAGAAAAGCGGTTTGTGTATACAATCTAGGGTTGCACCAATACTAAGGGAGATGTTTTGTGCCGTGTTGGTAGGCAGTTGGCTGTGGGCCTTGACAGATGGTGAAACATGTGTTTCGGTATGTTGATGATTTCTTGGTAATTTTTTGCAGCCTAGATTGTAGCCGGCAAGGTGTTGAAATTTTCAAAGTGTTTAGAGAATGTGGGCTGGGCCTCCAGTTTGCCGTGGAAATGCTGCAAGAAAGTAAAATTCAGTTCCTGGACTTAAAATTGGAATTCCTACCCACACATGTTTGTTGGCACTACCACCCCAGAACTTTGAAACCGTTGTTGAATTACAGTTCCAGTCACTCTAAGGTAATCAGGCAAGGTATAGCGCTTTCCTGTATCAGATCAGCGTTAAGAAAAATGTGCATAGACATGTTAGTTTTGAAGAGCAGGTAGACAAACTCAGACAGGCAGGCTTCCCGAATCACTTATTTCCAGGGCCTGTGAAGAAATGATTAAATGTACAAAGTCAAAGCAACAAGCGACATGAGATAAAGAAAGCAGTCACAGACTGAGATGCATTGTTATTCTATATGCACACAAGCTTTCGCATGGATTAAAAAATGTTGCCAAGCACTATGGAGTTAACGTCATCGTCTCTTCACCCAATAAATTGTCGGCAATGAATGCTAAAGTAAATGAGAAACTAAGCAGTTCAACACAATTGCTCCAAAATGCCTGCGGCATTAAGCATGCAACTAAGTATGTTGACTGCGAAGTTGACATAGTGTATCAGGTACCGCTTTCCTGCGAAAAAACGTATTTAGGTCAAAACGGAAAAGGTGTCAACATGAGGCTGAGTGAACACAAATGATCGCTGGCTAATACCAAGCTGTCTCACCTAGCAGTTCATTGCCAAGAATGCGGTTTTACTCCACATTTAAGCAACACCATGGTCTTATCGAGGCACTGAGCCAAGCCTGCGTGTGAAATAATTGAAGCCTGTTACATCAGAAGAAAAGGGGATGGCTGTGTCAGTTAACCGTCAATTGGGCTATGGGACAAAGAATTCGAATATCTGATGAGCAGATGCGGTAGCATAAGATATGTGCTGCTGATGCGCTTTACATTTGAGAATGTACCCATAAGACAGCAATGTTTTGGGGGGTTGCTCACATGTTTTAAGATATATATATAGATTGCTTTCTTTCTTTATGTTTTCCAAAATAAATGTCAGTTGAGAGTTCAGCGCCTGTCCTGTGTGTACCTTCTTCGTCCTTCGTTCAATCGTGAGCGCTGCACAAAAATACTTTTGTTATAAGCATGCATTCATTACAGGAAATATATTGGTGCGAGACATTTTAGATTTACTTTGTTATATCAAATAATTCATTATATTCATGTTCGTTATATTTAGGTTCGACTGTACCAAGTTTTGCTTACGTGGGATTGAAGAGTGTAGTTTCGTATTGATTATTGGGTATTCATGGCACAAGGTTGTTTCATGTTGATGTTTAAAAGCGTTTTTTGCTTGTTTTCTCTTTTAGATTCCTTCAGATGGGAACTGGTAAGACTTCATGTTTCGTAGTGATAACCGAATTGATTCAGAATTCTGGGAAGCCTTTAAATTTAGGCCCTTCAAATGTTTTGAATATCAGCCGTACTAAGAGCAGCTGTACTTACTCCATCTATGCTGCTGCATTATTTGCCCAGGCGGGGGACATGAACTGCAAGATATAAATTTTACATTAGTCAGTGCACAGTGTTGTCTCAAGTTTCAACTGTGCCATTCCTGACCAATGTGATGGATGTGGCACATAGTTGGATTGCATGTGCCATGTAAAACATACTCATTGGTTATGACACCAAGACTGCCAGATGCAATAAATTTACATTTACATTAGAGATAAATAAATAAATTAGCCCCATCATTCGACTTGCTGATACAGTACTCCTAAATTAAAAGCCTGTATTAACCAGTTTGCCATTGTTTAAAATTTAGGACATTCTAAGTGGTGCTTGCTGTCCAGTAGAATGCTCCGGATCCGCTACTATAGTAAGCACTTTCACAAGCACTAACGCCAGTGAAAGTTGGCAGCAAGGCAGCCACCACTTTTGCATAAATTGTGGAGAAATGCATAGATGGAGTGATTAGACATGCATGATCTCTAAACGACACTGTGATTGAAAACTGAGGGCATTTATTATATGGAAGTGACTTTATTGGTGAATGAGTGTATTTTACTGTAGTGATGCATTTAGCACCTGGGGAATATACTTCGTGTTGTGGTTGTTATCTACAAAATTATTAGTTCGACTGCTTCAGAGCCCACGGTATATTTCAGAATGTTAAACATAACTTTGTCTAAAGTTATAAAAATGCCCACAATTACCAAAAATTACCAACACGAATTGCTAAGAGCCAGTGGGGCTGCACTAGCCAGTAAACCACAGATGTCTCTGCAGTGCACGGATTACTGTATTTATTTGATTATAAGGTGTTTGCAATTATGGGTTTCCTTTGTAGCTTTATGTTACAAGAAGGATGGTTGACAGTGTTCCCTTTCATGAACTTTCCTCCACCTTGTGGGCTTCCGCAGAACTGATTTGCCATATTCTGTGTCCCTGTACTTCGAGTTGTCGATTAATTCGCCCTCGCTTTGTGATCTGGTAGTGTCCTGGTTTGCTTAGATGTTAGAGCAACTGCCCTAGAAAGGCGTTGGTCCCGGGTTAAAATTTTGGACCAGGACAAATTTTTCTTCAATTGTGAAGCTTTGTTTCTGAGAAATCCATATGGGTTTCCTCTATAGCTTCATGCTTTGAGTCAGGTGGATGAGAGTTTTCTCTTTCATTCTTGTAGCACGATTTCTGCCACTATTTGTTAGTTGTCGGAACGTTCACGTTTATTAAAATGGATAAAAGACATCATCTCATGGATCTGTCTTACGTACAACTAGGAACAACTCATGGATGTTAATGCAACGTATGTGGTTTACTGGGTAGTACTGGTGTAACCAAATTAGGAAGGCCCACTAAACTTCAAAAAGACAATCCCTCACCAGAACAGGAATTGACATTTGTGGAACAGTATTTGGCCACCACCTCCCTCACAAATCTCACAGGAGTCAGCTGACCCAAGACAGACAATGATGATGAAGCAGTTAGTTTAGTGGGAAGTGATGTGTCTCCTATCATTTTAGAGGGTACTGATTTGTCTGATAACTGTTATAGTCAGATGATTCATTCCAACATGAGACATGTGGGCATGGCAAATTCACCATCACATGTGAACATGTAACAGTCTGAAAATGATGACAAGGAAAGCTAGGGATGTCATGAGTGCTGGTGTCAGTCTTACCTTTTCTTGCCCTTATTTTTGTGCTACAACATCATGACTATATTCCAGCTTTCTCAGTTTCCTAGTTCCTTTGCACAGTAGTGTGCTCCAGACTACAGTTGAGGTGTTTTCAGATAACCGTTGGGCTTGGAACGGCTTTCTAGCCACATGGTACTGTGTGGATGGTGGTGAACATTCCATAGTTACAGGGGCTGCTCAAGTCCCATCTCCCTTCTGATTGCCTCTTGTAATTGTAAATGAGACTTTAATTTAGTTAGTTGTATTGTGTAATGAAAATATACTGTTTTCTGTTACCTAAAGTTGACTGTTCCTCTCATACTCTGTTTTCATTTCTTGAATATTGCCTTAATTTGCTAATGTTGTCTGTTAAACTTTTTAGCATGTACAAAGCCATGGAACATCAGCTTGGCCTTTTTGGTGTCATGGTAAGCTTTTTATAGTGCCTTGCTAGTATGATTTAGTGGCCCAGAATGAATGTGTGACTGGTGGTTTTAGGTGGCTTTTATTTGATAGCATGTGGTCTATGTTCATGTTGTAGTGTTCTGTTAAACCTCTTCTGCATGAGCACCCTTTGTAAACCTTTGAAGATAGCTTCCGTGTACAAAAAAACAGCAAAAACATAATAACTAACTAACTAACTAACTAAATAAATAAATAAATAAATAAATAAATAAATAAATAAATAAATAAATAAATAAATAAATAAATAAATAAACAAATAAACAAACAAACAAACAAACAAACACCTTCTTTAGTCTTTGCATTGAGGAAATAGAGGCAATAATTAGGCGCACCACTGGCTTTTTGTAGCACAATGTGAGCACATTGCTGGTCCTCACACACACCTACATGCATTGGCTGGCCACTGCTACAATAATCAGTTAGTCCTTAAAGATGTTAAACAGGTAGCACTCATTTACTACAGTAGAGGTATTCTGTATTCAGTGCACTAAAGAACAGCAATGTGTGCAGAGTTTCTACCCTGAAGACAGGCAGTGACTGCCATAGCAAAGAAGCTTTGCTGTGTATTAAAGCTGTCCAAAAGGCCAATACTACGCGCAAGGTATAGACTTGGCAGATAACTGCAGTGCTACAGAAGTGATTGAGTTATCCAAACAAGGAACTGGCGCTCCTTCAATTAAAAAAAAAAAAAAAAAAAAAAAAAAACTTTCTCTTGGAAAGGTAATAGTCAACTGAGTGGAGTTCATATGTGCAGCCAGGATAACTAGGGGTGTGCGAGTATTCAAAATTTCAAATACGAATCGAGAATATACTATTTGAAATTATTGATTAGTATTCTATTTATTCAAATACTAAGAGAAAATTAAACATTTGCCAAAAGTATTGTAAGACATCAGTCCTACTTGCCATCACAATTCACGCCTGCAACACGATTATCAGCCCCATTGTGGTGTCTGCACTGGCCGCAAGTACAATTGACAATTTCGGGCATCAAAAAGAAAGCTGGAGCGCCGTTGCAAGCTTTGCAGCAAGCAACTTTGGAACACATTTACAACGTCCACAGATTCCGGCAACATGTCTACACAGATGGTTCGGTAAAACTCAACAGCTCTGCTGCTGCAGTCATCATCCTGGCAAAATCTGAAGAAATCAAGTTAAAAACTTCATTTGTTACCATGGTACCTCGATGGGTGCAGAAGTTGCAGCACGGATGGTTTCATTAATCAGGAACCACCGCAACAATGGACAGTTCTTAGTGAATCCAAGGCAGACCTTCAGTGCATAGAAAGCCCAATGCGCCACAGACCCAATGAACAGCTGGCCTCAGAAATACGAGAGATATATCATCACAGCCATGACAAGGGATGCAACATAATCTTTCAATGGCTTCCAGGACATTGCAGCATCAGTGGGAATGACTACGCCGACGAAGCTGCCGAATCTGCACATGAAAGTGGTCAGTGTGTCTTGACTCCACTTTCGCAAACAGACGCTGCGGCTGGGCTGCGATTGATGTCCCGTGAATGTGCTTTGCCACTGTGGGATTGAACACTTTCACCACGTGTCGTTTGCAGTCATTGTCTCCGGATATATGGATGCATCTCCCACCTGGATTACCCGATGAACAGACCATGCTGTACCGTCTGTGGCTAGGCGTTGCATTTGCGAACTCATATGCTTTCCTTATTGGAATGGCCAACAGCCCCACGTGCGACATTTGCAGCAGGGATGAGACGTTCGGACACATTATCTGTGTCTGCCCACGCTGTGGTGCAGAGACAAGTGCTGTGCAGAGTGCTGGACCAATTGGACAATCGTCCACTAATGGAACTAAAAGCTTTAGGTCAGTGCTCTGAAAGAACATCCACGCTGAAGGCCTTACTCGCGCTACTAAGGTTCTTGCGGTCTACGGGCCTTCACGATGGACTTTAAGAACGCCACCCCCTATCGCTCTATAGTGTATGCGGTTTGTGCTCGTTTTTGTCTCTCTCCCCCTTCCACTCTCTTTCTTTTTTTATCCCCCTACTCCTTCCTTCGTGCAGGGTAGCCAACCGGAACTACCTCTGGTTAACCTCCCTGCCTTTCTATGCATCCTTTCTCTCTCTCTCTAAGAGAAAACAAGTTTTTTTAGTCTACAGGGAGAACGACTGATGCAAATCAAGTCTCGTCTGAATGATTCTTCTACAGCAGTACTGCGGTTGTTGTGTACACAATCCAGTTCTTCAATAAACACGTGGAGGAGGTCACTTATGCACTATAGTTGCTAGCCGTTGATAAGCATGTCTCACCGTTGGCAACCTATGAATTCACTGTCTCTACAGAAAGCAATTTATTATTTGGCAATCCCACCATGTTCGGACTCCTTCAAAAAAATGCGTGGTGCTGTAGTGTTGCCATTAGCTCCTTCATCGAGCAGCACTACACTCTACTGCATGCATCTGGGACGTGGTGCTTCTTTTCTTCATTACTGTCATTGTCATCGTGTACCAGATATGATCACACTTTCCTTTGTTTCTCATTTACAAGCTGCTCAGTTGACGTGATATCAAGTTGTGAAAAGCGCTACATGTGTAAAATATTGTAAGAAATTAATTTGTTGTCGAACAGACTCCATGGAACTTTTTATTTCACTTTTTTTAGAAATTAAAAACATTGAATATTCGAAGGTTGTTTTTCTCGAATATTTGTATTCGATTTACATTTTGACATCCCTAATGATAAGGTATTTGTACTTGTTCAGAAGATGCATCAGTGCACATAAAAAAAAGTATGAACGGTCGGGAGACTGCACACACTGTTGGGGACAAGCTGATAACCCTAAATTGAAAACACATTTTAGCTATAATATGTGCTGCCAGAGTAAAGCGTGCTGGCAGAGGTAGCAACTGATAATACAGAGCCCCCCTTTCTACATTTTGGTATAAAGCAGTCTAGTAAAATGGTAAAAAAAATAAAGTCTGTGAAGCATTCCAAATTGAGCAGTCCTTGCTATTCTTGGCTGCCACTTGCAAAGCACATGCAAACTGTTGCAAGATATTTACAGGCTGCTGACAGATGTGACTGTGGCAGTTGCAAGATAAGACTTTTCTGAGGCCAGCTTCCATTCTTTCTGATGAACTGTCAAGATTTCTGTGTAAGGTCTGGTATCGGCCACATGGGCTGTTGCATCAATGACTGAGCACAGGAGCACGAGCAATCTGTGAATAAAGCCAAGTTACATTTACCAACACCGTGCCTGCATTTTCGAGTTTCCAGCATCTTAATTTTTGGGAGCAGTGTTGGCATGCTGGCACATAAAGTTATAGAAGTGGTTACATTAAAAAAGTGACTATGCTTGTATTGGCGAGATCTCTGTCATATTGTGCAGTGAAAAATTTTTAAGAAACTGCTATGATTAGGCTGTTTCGACAAAGGTTAGATGTAATGTAGTTGGTTTTTCTGTTAGTGTGTGGCGTAGACCAGTCAGTGCACAATGCAGATTCCTTTAAATGTGCGTGTTTGCTTTTTAGTTGCAGGTAGCACTTCCTGTGTGTTTCTCTCCTTATCTTTCTTACCTTTTGTCCTCCTTTAAGTGTGAACCAAGTAGCAGAAGCAACATGTATTATTATGCCAGGAGCTCCTGTTATTTTATTATTGTGCATATTTGAACAGATGCTCAACCTCTTGCTTAAATTTGTGGTGAGTTCTTAGTCCTGTGATCAATATAGGATGTTGTAGGCAATAAAGTGTGGGCGTTTTAGACCTTGCAGACTCTGCCACATCCATGCTCTGTGGGGTTGGCAAGCACCTTCAGTGAGAATTTTTTTTCTTTTTACCATGCTTCTAGAAATCCATGAGTGAATTACGGCAAGAAACTGCAAACTACATGTTGTCTCACGCTGAAGAGTTCCTTCCTTTCCTAACAAGCAGAAAGAGTGGAGACATGATGACTGCAGGTGAACGATAAAAAGTGTGCTTGATTATCAAGATGTGTATACAGTTGAACCCACTCATAACGATACCGGCTTTAACAATATGTTGGTTATAAGAATGAGAATCTGTTGCACTGTCAACTTTTGTAAGTTTTCTATGGTGAAATAACCCGCTTACTACAATGCCCCCATGCTGCACTCTCGGTTATAACGCTGAAGCCTGGCTACTGGGTGTCCGTGCCGACTGGGAATGGAATGCGAACTCCTTGAAAGAAAAAAAAGTTTGAGCCGTTGCACGTCGCCGCGCGCTGTTTTTCATCCTTCTCCGTATCGCCAGCCTCGCGGGCCTCTGTCCCGTTGCCCTTCCACCCCTCCGAAGCACGAATGGACCACGCCAACTGCGCTGATAGCGCTGGGGCTGGCGGAGCGCCGCAAATGTGTGACGTAATAGAGCCAAAAACGACGTTAGCGTCCACCGTAACGAAGCGACGGAGTTCGCATCGCCCATAGTCATCAGTGAAAATCGTACTGGAATGACAGCAACGCCGGAACGCTTCGTGCCTATTTGTGCCTTTAAAGTCTGTATTTTTGCGTGTACCGCCGTGCATAGCACCGCGTTGGCCGCGTGCCTTCAGGGGCCGTATTATGAAACGTTCCACTTTGGTGAAATTTCTTTTTCGCTTTCAGGCGCGTGATGATTGGCTGTTTTAGCAAAAATGGATGAGCTGATTGGCTGGTTGAGCCTGACGTCATTCAATTTTGCTCAACCAGCCAATCAGCGCGCGCCTGAAAGCGAAAAAAGAAATTTCGCCGAAGTGGAACGTTTCAGAATACGGCCCGATGACTGCGTGCTCGCCATTCATGATCGCGTTGATAGCGGCCGCGATTTCGTCCGCAGTGGTTGCGGCAAACAGTAGGTTCGTTTTGACTCGGTACGCGCGTCGGCCACGCGCCTTCAGAACCGCAAGGTCGCCGTCCATTATCGCGTCGGCAGCAGCCGCGCTTGTGGCAAACAATAGTTTCGTTTTGACTCAGTGTAAAGCTGTCAAGGATGAAGAGCACCGTCTACATCGCGATGGGCGGCGACCTGGCGACGCGGGCGAAAAAATAATTGGGATAATCGAGTGGAAAGCGCGTCTCAGATGAAGACGGCGCCGCGGCCACGCTGGACAGAAGTCACTTCGCCGCTGCGACTCGCGAGCGCTTATCAGTCACGAGATGACGAGAATTGCAGCTTCCGTGTTGCTTTTGTGCAAAATAAGAACAGGATTCTGCTGATTCATTCAGTAAATAAATGCGTGTTGGCGTAGGAAGTTGTTTATTGCTTTCTTGATACCCTTGATAATTCGTCATTCGGTTAATTCGGACATTTTTTCGGTCCCGTGAAATCCGAATTAACGAGGTTTTATTAGAGCAGTGCCATTCTTGAACGCCGACAGCCGCGAATTGTTACGTGCGATCAGATCACGCAGAAAGCAGAGTTAAACAGTTAAACGAGGCAACACAATCAGCAGCCGGATGGAGGAAGGTGTTGGGGAGGGGCACTGGCCACCCCGCCATTGTAGTTTTCTCACAACAGCTCTGCCATTCCCCTATCTTGGTTTTTTTTCATGCAACTTGGTTATAACAATTATCGGTTATAACAATGAAATTTTCGTGGCACTTGAATATTGTTATAAGTGGGTTCAACTGTATGTGGTCACGACGGACTTTTAAGATTTGACAATAATTGGGTGTAACAGGCTTCTTCCAAACATTTTTGCTCTGTATGGATTTTCTAACTGAAGTCAATGCAATGTTACACTGACTTGTACACTGTGCTAGCCGTAGGCCTATTACTACACACCAATGATGGTAGTTAGCAACACTATGTAGGTCAATAGCATAAACCATCATGGCAACATACTGCCGAGTGCACCTCAATCAGGGGCACTCAGCAGTATGAAGAACGGGTGGCACTTTTGGTGGCACTTACCCACCCTTTGTTCTCGTCGCTTTGCGCTGACATAATTCATGAAACCGGTGCTACTATCACAATTTCATTCCTGGGCGCTTTCGTTTGGGTTGGTAATTTACAGCGAATCATGTCTGCATATGGAAAAAACTGTCACGGTGTTTGTCAAGGCTTTGACACTCTGTGAAGCTTTGGGCGACAATGTGGCGGCCGCATTCTGAAGCAACAAAGGCGCAACAAATGAAGCAACAAATGCGGCAGCCGCATTTTAGATGATGGCGAAAACGCTCGAGGCCCGTTTACTGCACGTTAAAGACACCAGGTGGTCGAAATCTCCGGTATACATTTCCGCCGCTTCCCTTCAGGTGCCGGTTAGGCTGCGCTCGCGCAGGATCTTAGGCTACATTCACACTTGGTCTCGAAGCTGTCGGAAGCGGCAAAATCTTGCAAAAATCCGTTCGCCTAGGCGGAAAAACAGGCAGAAAAACAGGCTGCGAGCCAAATCGGTCTCAGGCCGATTTTTTCACCATGGCGAAGCGGAAACGTGGCGGAAAGTCATTCTGCTTCACTGGAAGCTGCACTAGCATGTAAACAACCGGTCGTAAAATTGAACATGGCACCAAAAGTGTAGGCTGTAATGCTGATCGACGCGATCAAGAACCAGCCCTTGCTCTACGACAAGAGTGGCACTAAAACGTACTGTCAGCAATACTCGCGATAGTATTCAACGTCACGTGACCGGAGGTGCGGCAATGAAGCCTTGGCGTGACCCAACTTCTCGTGCTTTTGCAAAGCCAGGCGAACTCACCACCACCGTTTCCGAGGTGTCCGCATCTTCCGTTTATTCATTGTCCATTTCTAGAAAACAAGTAGGTAGAAGTATAAAAGCCATTTCTTCTTCCACTTCCATGGCAGACAATAGTTAGGCAGAGTCCTCGTTGGAGCTCCATAATTCTCCTCGCACGTGTACGGTATGTTGAAGAAGTCGCGGGGTGCTTTTCTCGTCGCGACGATAGATTGAGAGCATAGGTCTCACGTAGGACGTGCATGCTTTGGCAAGCCCCAACACAAGGGCCAGCCCGGGTTTTAGCTGTGGTGTTCCCGTTGCCCCTTTGGTGTCCTGGAGGCGCCGACAATACGAAATGATGAAATGTTATTACAACTTGTAAAGAAGTCGCGGGGTGCTTTTCTCGTCGCGACGATAGATTGAGAGCATAGGTCTCGCGTAGGACGTGCCTGCTTTGGCGAGCCCCAACACAAGGGCCAGCCCGGGTTTTAGCTGTGGTGTTCCCGTTGCCCCTTTGGTGTCCTGGAGGCGCCGAGCGCCGACAATACGAAATGATGAAATGTTATTACAACTTGTAAATAAAAGCTATTAAAGAAATATTATCACGCCTAGACACCAACCTGTGACTCAGCGCTACCACACCCGTGTGAGGAGAATTACGGAATGCCAACGAGGAATTTACCGAAGGTCGCAGATGACACGTGAAGTTGCGTAAAATGATCACTTTTGATGACGGTACGTGGGTCAATGAATGAACATACCGCTCGAAATAATGCGATAATGAGCGCCACCACGCCAACAAACGTACGCATACTAGATGGATCTGGACGAAAACGGCAGCGGCGGCCGCGGCGGTAGCAAAACAAATGTGAACAACTTGGACAGGCGCGGAAAAAATTTTCTGGCCGCTTTGGCCTTTCTGCCCGCTTGCCACTTCCAAAGTGTGAACGTAGGCTTAGTCTGCGCGAGAAACGTCCCTTGCGTTTGCGATTACGCCCCTACGGAAGGCTGGTAATTACTGTTGTGTTGTTGAATCCCAAACCAGCAATTACGGAAGGCTGGTAGTTGCTGTTTTGTTGTGGAATCCCAAACCAGCAATGTACACACGAAGGGATTGATGACAGCAGTGAAATTCCACCGACTCGCAACAGAATGCACAAAACAGACAGCCGACAAGCATGAATTACTGCTGTGCGCAGTACAGCGTAAGTAAACTCTTGTTGCAGGCGCTGACAGTTCTCATTGGAGTTCACGCGTCCTGAGAAATTGATTATGTGCACTATGCACTCAACAAGACCGGAGTTCATTCCTGCATCACTAGTACACCAATCAGTCGAGATTCTGTGAGGTACAAGGCCGATTCCTGTTTGCACCGGTGTAAGTGAAGCAGAATTAAATGAGTTGCACGCACTACTTAAAATGCATACACATGCCATATCTATGCTGTGCAGCGAAATATTCTGTACAATTCTGAATCATGACGTAAAGGCAAATGACAGCTGCACGCTCGCACACAGCGGAAGACACAGCGGCCCATGCACTTGCTGCAGGAAATGCGACCCTCTCGTATGAGGGAGCAGGGCGACAAAAGCTTCGAAAAAAAAAAAGCCTTACGCGTTTTTGCGCGTATTTAAGTTTTCTAACGCAAATACGCAGCGAACAAGCTATTGCTATGGGAGTAGGTATAGCCTGGTCACACGTGCATTTTCACGCGTATAGCCGTCCTTGACTTGTGAAACGCACTTCGCCCCGACGAGGACGACGCCATCTATGCTTAACGGAAATTAACAATTAATGATGTCTTCTCCGATCGCACGGGTCGTCTCAATGATGTGTATTCGAAGACTGGTCCATTCAGTGGCGGGATGAGAGACCGCTGCTCCTAACGCCCGCTGTACCTGTCGTACTTACTGTATTTTACTGAGCTTACTTTACTTTTTAGTTTCTTCACAAGCACACACACACACGCGAGGGGGGGGGGGGGGGTATATCATGTCTTTGATATACGTGTATAGAGTCTGCTTAAGCTACCGATATTTATTATCGATCACGTCATGTAGAGGAAAGCAGAGGCTTGCCCCCCGGTCGGGAGGTGACTCCCCCCCGAAAAAAATTTCTGGCTATGCCCCTGACCTCAATACCTCTTCTCATGACACTTAAGTTTTGCTGCATATTTTCAATACAAGATTGTAAGAGACACACTAGAAGATGGCACCATTCCATCATTTTATTCCTCATTAGTGCGAGAGTGCACAGTCATATCATCAATATAGACAATGCAACAGTAACCAGTCAAATGTTCCAAAACCCCATTCATCATTTTCTGTAGCCATGCTCCAGAATTCTTCTGAACGCATGGTAGCCTGTTATATTCATATAAAGATAAGGCAATCAACAGATAACCCACTGTTTGTTGTTGGATTGTGCCACTGTAAATTATTTGAGCTTTCATCACATTTATTGGATGTTGCATTCCACAGTGTTATTTTCAGGCCTAACTAGTTCTTATTTTTCTCCCTCATATGCAGAGGAATACGAAGATTACTGCTTAGAAGTTTCAAGCACTACAGCTTGGGGAGGCCAAGTTGAGGTATGATTGACATTTTGCCTTATATCTTTGTGATATGTAGACTGTTCAGCATACACTTCTGCCACAAATATGTTTATGGATATGCTGAACGAATATACTTTTTTTTAAGCTCCTAGCATAAATGTGCACTTCACATTATATTCAGAACTGTGCTATGTATGTAATGCAAGTACTTGCAAGGTGGCTTGTACTAGCTGGTTATGAATTCTATAAAGAACTTGTTGACTGACTTTCCTTACAAGCATTTGCATGCACCGAGTGTTAAGAGGAAGCTATAGCTTGGTGGCTCTTGTCTTAATCCATTAGGGCCCAGCATACTTTTAAATGTACAGTACCATTTTCATTTATAAATAATTCACGAAGAAATATACTGTGTTCCTTAGTACGGGATTTTGCTAAGAACGGGCCTGCCAAGACGACCACATTGTAGTATTTTTTTTCTTCAGCTGCATGATGTATTCGATCTATTCATCGCCAAACTTGGAGAAGTACTGAACATAGCACGTGCTGCTGTACATGCACCTTCTTTATTTTTTTATCAAGCACAGTATATGCTTCTCGAAGCTGAGGTTTGTGTGGAACTTTTAGAAAAGAATGGCATAAATGATGGATGCATGACATTCTATATACAATACATATTTATAGTGTCGCAACAAAATGAATGTAGGTGTACTTTGTAATGTATGTACACTGGGCCTATGCCTATGCTAGAGGGGTGTGCTTGTTCTCAAAGCACACATGACGGTTTCTTTACCTGTATTTTTTGCTGACTATTTTTTGAATATTTTTTGTTGACTACAAACACTTCGGAGACCGTTACAGGTAAAAATATATCAAGGATTACCTCGACATTGCTATTCCTCCCAGTTCCTTTCTGGCAGCCAAGAAAGATAACACTCTTCTCAGTCAATAAAATAGTGAGCAGTGTTACATTAAGTTTAGATAAATAAAAATCTATTTATATATCATATGAAGATTATTTAAAAAGGCTGATTATGTATGCAGGATTTTATGACAAATTGAAACATAGGTGGGAGGAAAAAGAAAACAACAAAGACGATCTATATTCATCTTCCAATTGAGATGAGTTATGCAATGAAAGTATGGAAACCTACATTGGGGAACCGGACGTAGACCCCATCTCTTGAAAGGTCAGATAATTCTAACGAAAATGTTGCCGAGCAAATTATGCAAGACTGCAATGTAAGAACTAACTGTTATTGCAGGAGATGATCTCCCACCAGTCTGTTGAATGTTTCAACTACTACTGAACCAAATGCTGATTGCGTTACTTTTGAATACATGCATTCATCGTGTAATACCATGTCTAGATCTGTATCAATAATATATTTTCATTGTGTGCGCCTCTGAAAGCAACACCAAAGTCCTTCCCCGTTACTTGATGAAATCATGCTACATCCCTTGAATAGTAAAAACGCCTGCCAGGAAAGAATATTTCCCACTAAAGTGCTCATTTTGCTACCTGAAGGTTATGTGGGCTTGCGCAAAGTTTTGTTTGACTCTTCGCTGCAAGTCTTGTTTTTGGAAGCTCCAAAATATAGCATGTACATTTGGTGACCTACATCAGGTTTTGCTCCCAGTGTATTTTATAAAGTACACCATCGTAGCGTTTCAAAGAATAAAGCGGCACTCATGAAACTTTCACAATGTATTTAGAGTGTAAAAATATCTCACAGAAAAAACTACTAAATGTAACTGGTAGATTTTTCTTGGGCCTTGGTGGGTTAATGCATGGGAATGGAGAAATAATTTTTCTTGGCAACCACTGCACAGAATTTGATGTTGTTTGTTCCAATGAAAAGAAAAAGTTAAAATTTAGTGCTTGTGCAAAGCAGATTTTTGTTTACGCCGTTAATTTCAAGCTGCACGGCAGCTTTGCTGGCATGATGAGTTCAAACCCTTTTGTTTTTGCCCTACTGCTCATACCAGTGGGGTACGACGGAAAAGGCCAGCATGTGCCAACGAACTCGACCTATCTTCCAAGATATCTCGGATACCAAGTGCCTACCTCGTCATTCTATCTGGATAGCAATGAACTACACCACCGCTACAGTGTCACGACAACGGTGGATGACGTCACGGACTTCAGCGCCACTACAATGAGACAATAGGCACCACCAACCACAAAAGTAGGAGACAGACTTCGATGGACGACTGAGCACGGCAGCTTTGCTGGCACGATGAGCTCAAACCCTTTTGTTTTTGCCCTACTGCTCATACCAGTAGGGTACGACGGAAAAGGCCAGCATGTGCCAACGAACTCGACCTATCTTCCAAGATATCTCGGAGATCCCAAGTGCCTACCTCGCCATGCTATCTGGATAGCAATGAACTACGGCACCACTACAGTGTCACGACAATGGTGGATGATGTCGCCGACTTCAGCGTCACTACAGCGATACAATGGGCACCACCGACCATAAAAGTAGGAAACAAACTTTGATGGACGACTGGGCAAGGCAGCTTTGCGGGCACGGCAGCTTTGCTGGCACGATGAGCTCAAACCCTTTTGTTTTTGCCATACAGGTGAGCAAACGTTTTGGGAAATGCTTACGATCCAATGAATTGTGCCTTATTGTGCTGTCGTGCCCAAGGCTACAGTTAAATTCGTTGTGACTTTTGCGTGCATGTTTCTAAATTGCTGCTCATAGCAGATGATATCGAAAGTAACCTTGGGCCTGATTATGACCAGTTTTCCAAGCAGCTACATCAAATTGCAGATGACCAATTGCAATGAAGAACTGCAATGATGAATTGCAAAGGAAGAACTTCTAACATCGATCGACTTAAAACTTGACAGTCTAAGCCATCTTGATAGCAAGGTTTCTACATGCACGGAACAAGTTACTAGCCTCCAGAAAGCTCTAATATCCCTTGAACTAAAAATGGATGATCTCGAAAACCGTTCCAGAAGATCAAATTTAATCGTTTACGGTGTTCCCGAGGAAGCTAAATAACACGAAGGCTCACTTAAACACAAAGACCATGAAAACATTCTTAAAAGTGTTCTCAAATTTGAACATGTAACAATGGAAAGGATTCACAGATTGGGCAGGCCGGCAGCTAAAAAAAAACAGACCAGTTATTTTGAAGCTCTTAGACTACCGCGACAAATCGAAAATCCTAAGCTACTGTTATAAGCTAAAGGGGAGCAATTTTTCAATAAGATTTTCATGGCGCGTAAGAAACATCAGAAAAAAACATTGGAACTACTTGAAAACTAGAAGAGAATCTAGGGACAAGGTGTCACTGGTTTATGACAAACTGCGTATTAATAATGATATCTACCAATGGGATGACAAAACAAATGATGTGGCCCTAATCCGACCACATTCAACTACTTTGAGCCAAAAAAAACAGGAAGCAGGAAAGCAGGCGTTGCCCTCGGCACAACGCGCTCGGTCCAAAATAACTTTCTGCAATATTAATTCACGTAGCATAGTAAGGAAAACTGACTTCCTTGAAGCGTTGCTTCTTGGTATCGAACCAGATTATGTTGCTTTAACCGAGACATGGCTAACAATTGATATCAGAGATGCTGAAGTCACACCGCCGAGCTAAGTTATTGTGCGGAAGGACCAACCAACACATGGTGGTGGCGTCGCCTTATTGATTAAAAAGGAAATTTCTTATATCGTGTTACCTGATGTCACAGAAGTGGAAGGAATTTTTTGTAAGCTATCGTTTTCTGGATGCAATATTGTCGTCGGCTGTATTTATCGCAGTACCTCGTACGATGTTGATGTGATGGAAAGACTGTGCTTGTATGTGCAAAATAATGTTTTGGGGGCCAGACTAATACTTCTAGGGGATTTTATTCTGCCTGATGTGAACTGGCAAACATTTCAGCACCGCTCACCAAGTGCTGATATGCTTTTCGATCTCATGTTTTCATTGAATCTCAGCCAAATCGTAACAGAGCCCACACGTGTTCAAGGAACTACTTCCAACACGCTTGATTTAGTTTTTCTGAGCCACCATTTCCCATTAGACCAAACGAAACTCGAATTCATTGATGGCATATCTGATCATAAGATTACTTTATGTGTTGTACCTGTTCAGAATACTACATTTTCTTCCCAACCACGCATCACTTACCTGGACTTCAGTAGAGCAGACAATACCAGTATTACTGACTACTTGTCTTACGAATTTACCGCCGAAGAAATTTCAATACGTCCCACCACAAACATCGAAAGGTTGTTTCATAGTTTCAAAGTTTTAGTGTTTCATTGTGTTTCCAAATGTGTACCTTCTAAAGTTAAAAAAACGAAGCACAACCCCTGGATCTCACGTGACATCATTCATGCCAAATGTAAAGTCAAGCGTCTAAGAAAATCGGCGAAGGTTGCACCTAAGCCTTCATATCGAAGTAATCTTACCCTAGCTATCCAAGACCTGAAATCTAAAATAAAGACAGCGAAGTCGCACTTTTACTCAAACGCACTTCAAGGATTCTCAATAAATGCACCGAGCAAATTCTGGAGCTACCTTAAACCTAAGGCATCAAGTGAACCCTTAGTGTCGCCCGAAATCAACAGAGATAGCGCTAATTCATTAAATAACTATTTTTGTTCTATCTTCACAACTGACGATGGCAAACTACCTCAAATGTACATCACAGTTAAGAGCAGACTAAGCCCTCTTACTGTCATGGAGGCAGGAGTACTGAACCTTCTCTTAAACCTGGACACGAGAAAAGGGAAAAGGGTATTTTGCCCGGACAAAATACCAAATACTTTTTTGAAACGGTACGCAGAATACACGGCGAAGTACCTTTGTATAATATTTAACGAGTAGTTATCATCATCTGTTCTTCCACAGGATAGGAAATCTGCAAAAGTTGTCCCAGTGCATAAATCAGGCAGCAAAAACAACCCGTCCAACTTTCGGCCAATTTCACTTACGAGCACCGTGTGCAAACTTCTTGAACACATACTAAAACATATAACCGTTTTTTTAGAAAATGAGGGAATCATATCACCGTATGGATTTTGCAGAGGGCTTTCTACTATCACTCAACTACTGGAACTAACCCACGACACTTCATTTAATATCGACCAACAGAGACAAACAGACCTCATCCTACTCGATTTCTCGAAGGCATTTGATCGAGTATCACCCAAAAAGCTCATAAGGAAACTTAGGACTATTATTAATAAGTTACATTAGGTTCAGGCCCCATAGTTGACTGGGTTTGCGACTACCTTGCTAACCGTACCCAATTTGTGGAAGTGAACAGGCAGATTTCCCAGACAGCCCATGTAACATCGGGGGCAC
Organism: Dermacentor silvarum; assembly: GCF_013339745.2. Classification (NCBI taxonomy): domain Eukaryota; kingdom Metazoa; phylum Arthropoda; class Arachnida; order Ixodida; family Ixodidae; genus Dermacentor; species Dermacentor silvarum. Next base: position 107,362,668 of record NC_051154.1, on the reverse strand, counting down.
CCCAAGGAAGCGTTCTGGCTTCCCATTTTATTTTTAATATTTATTAATGCCCTGCCAACAAAAATCACAAGAAACATTAGACTATTTGCAGACGACTGCTATTCTTTATTGAAATATTAACTCGCCTGATGACCACATAACATTAAACGACTTGAATGTGGTGTCTAACTGGTGTGCCGACTGGCAGATGACCATCAATACTAAGAAACCTGCTGTTCTAACAATCGCTAGAAAAAAAACTCGAGCTTTATGTATACCGTTAACGACGCGCCACTGGTACAAGTTTATGAACACAAGTACCTCGGATTAACCTTAACACGTGACTTCAGATGGAACTCCCATATAGTAGACAACGTTACGGCCACTGCAAGAAAATGCCTTTTCTTGGAAGATACCTCCGACTAGCACCACCTGATACAAAACTTCTGGCTTACAAAACTTTTGTCCGATCAGTCTTTTAGTATGCAAATGTTGTCTGGTTTCCATTCACTAAGCATATAATTAAAGAACTAGAAGGTGTACAAAGGAAAGCATTATGGTATATATACAATAAACATAAAATAACATACTCGCCCACCACACTACTTAAAGCCGGAATCCTAACAGTACAACACCGAGCAGCCCTAGCCCATTCTAAGCTGATGTACCAGCTCTTAAACAACCAGTTTAACGTTAATACGTCTAGATACATACATCTCCAGAACTGAAACACAGCCAAGGCCACATAAACACACACAGACACTCAATGAGTATTCTTTTCGTACCGACTGCTTTAAGTCTTTCCTTTAGCGATAAGAGAGTGGAATAATCTGAGTGAATCAATTAGTAACAGCTCCTCCTTAGATACATTTGCTAGTTCAATGGAAGAACATCTACTTACAGCTTTGACTTGTTACTTACTTTGTTACTGATCTTCATACGATAGCACTTTAATCTATAAGTGCTTTTTTTACCAACACTTAGGTTTTGTATGATGCATTATATGCATCACTGAGTCTTGTTTATCATGTTCATCACATATTTTATATCACGAGTGTTTACTAGATTTTCCTTGAATTGCTTTGTTTATCTTCTCAGATTTTTTTAGGTTATCGTAAATTGTACCCATATCTTGAATCGGTGATGGTGTGCTTAATTATGTTGTTTAGTTAAGCAAAACCTTTTGCAATAACACTTTTGTGATTATATAATGCATTTATGTTTGCTCTTTTTTGTTTGCAAATACTACCATTTGTATTTGCCCTTCATGTTATAATCCCATGAGGGATTGACAGTATGTGAAATAAATAAATAAATAAATACAAATAATTGAAAATTCTAAAATTTCAGAAAACGAAACTATGAAGTTTACATCTCTGTAACTCTACAATAAAAATGATATCGCAATTCTGTAAATGCACCTAATATTACATCTAAAATGGACAAAATTGGTATATTATTACACCGCTCTGAAATATACCAGTAATTTGCGAGTAGGACTTTTGCAACAACCTTGTAAGCTTTATAACAAACTCACATAAGCTGTAAATTTATATATCAAATTTGTCCTGTTTGGATTCTAACAGATGTGGTTTACAGAAATGCAATATCTGTTTTCGATGCACAGTTACCAAATTGTAAACATTAGGCTTCTATTTTTTTTTTTCAAGCTTACCGATATTCGGCAATTTTATTGCGATAGCAATTATATGGACACTCCAAAGCAGATTTCTGCCGTCGGCGTCGCCGTCGTCGTTGCCGTCGCCGTGAGGTTCTGTATGACGTCAATGGAGATGAAATCGTCGCCGCGCGCTGCCGAAAGCTGTATGTGCGAGTGAAAGGGCGCGAGGGACGCACGCTTTCACGGGGAGTGAACCCACGGCGGAGAACAAATGCGCGTTCTGCGCCGTGCTACCTTAAGGGCTGCAGAAGTAGGCGTCTCTTTCCTCCTTTACAATCACCATATATGTAGAGCAAACGGCCTTTTGTGCCTTCTTCCGACGCGCGAAAGGCCGTGGGGGGAGGGGGAGGGAAAGGAGGTGACGTTTAGCTGCGGCACCAAGTGCCTATTTATATCAGAGGCTCCGGCAACAATCACCAACGCCGCACGCATTTTGTGCGAACGTGGGCAAAACGCCGACGGCGTCGACAACAGTTCTGCGTGTTGCTGGTGCTGCTGCATGTCCAAGTTTATACAGCTGATAAAGCTACTATCATTACTCCGTATAGCTCTCTACAAATTTGCTATCGCAATTGATGCTTCACCTTTCAGGTGAAACTGCGACAACTTTTTTGTAAAGAATTGCAGGCTTTAAATGAAAATTCTGCTTTCTACTGTCACTAGACTAACTTTTTATTTAACTGCAACAAATTTAATTCAAATCAGTCAGTGTTTTTCTCATAAAAGCTTTCCACATTTTACATGTATTTGAATAAGCTACATCAGAGTTGACCCCAAGAAAGTTTCCTCTTAAATAAAAAAAAATATGCTCATTACAGTCACTAGAATTCTCTCTCGAATGCAACAAATTTCATTCACATTGGTCCAGGGGTTGTCTCATAAAAGCATTTCTGCATTTCACATGCATTTGAATAGGCGGCTCGGAGTTGGCCCTGAGCATCAGATCACCCCAGTGTTCTATTTGTAGTTGCATTATGTACGTTAGGTCAAGGTAGTTGCTTCAAATGAGTTTGTACATGACTATTGTACCAGAAGTAAGAAAAACATAGATGTCAAGCATAGTAGACCCTAGTTAGAATTAAATAACTTTACTTGAAATATGTCACTAAGCTGTTTCTTTCTTTGGTGGTATGACTGAAATAGATGGATGGTTAAGCTCAGATTAATCCATGCACTTATTGGCAAACTCTGCCTTATGCTGAAAAAGGTGAAATACTGTGGCACTCTGTGGAGGAAAAAGATAAACCTTTCCCTCTTGTTTTATTTTGTCCAGGCACGGCCAACAGTGCTACAAAAATCACACATTGCTGCATTAGTTTCTTTCGCTCCAAAACTTTATCAGACAGTAGTAACTATAAGTGGGAGGAGCAGGTGTTGCATTCCAATGCCACCTGCTTTTGATGCCACATAACTAGAGAGAGTGGGTGAAAACAAACAAGAGAGGTATTGGAAAGGTCTGAGGATGAAATGGTGGCAAAGGGGGAAAAAAACAGCTACATGGAAAATTTTGCTGCAGAATGACGAAGGAGGCATATACACACTTCTGTCTAAATCTGTGGACATGCTCTGTTGCACATAAGAAGCATGCACTTGCTGCAATGCTTATTTTAACATATTCGTGGTTCTAGAGTGCATTTCCTTCATTACTAAAGTACTTATTTTAAAGGCTTTTTTACTGTTTCTTTTTTTTAAAATATTTCCGAGGTACCACTAGTAGCAAATACTTTTGTTCTCCCTGTGACTTGGCTATAATAAAGATTCATTGTACACCTATACAAAATGTCACAAATAGTTAAGGGCCTCTTACCAAACCCTGCCACAGATTCTGGCTATATTCTAGAAATAATAAAGCACTGCGCAGACAGCGTTGTACCGCAAGAACTTAAAAAAAAAAGTAATAGTTGCTGAGATAGAAGCAATGAAATATTGAGGGCATGGTGTAAAAAGGTAAACTACCCTCCCCAAAGCAGAGACTCTCATTGCCTTGACCAGCACCAACAAGCGACATTCCTGCCTTCTCCCATATTAGAGCTGAGGGCCCACGTGATGTTTATGTCACAACTCCCACCTTCGTTCCTTGAGAGCAAGGGCACGCTGTTACCTGAATTTTCAGGTGTTTTTGTGGTAGACAGCATGATACTTTGCAGACTTGATTGTCACCACGTGGTTTACGCACCATGCTTGTCTGTAATGCCCAAACCTGGTGAGGGGCCCTTGAATACTTATGCTGCATTTGAAAATTTTTCTATTATACTCATCCTATACAAGACTATGTATCTTATACAAGAATTATTTGGGCATATTGGCAAGTCATGTTCTGCATGTGCCTTGTGTATGACGTGTGCCTTTATGGTTTGAATCCTGCTGAAAGTGGGAAAATGCACTGGCTCTAGTCTGGCATGATGCTCAACTTTCCAAGGAATTAATAAAAGGTGGGGGAAAAAAGGCGAGGGTTTATACTCTCGCTGCCTCATTAAAGATTAGGCTTTGTATGTGAAGGGTACCTCTTGTCCGACCATAGACCAGGCCTTCATAAAGCAACTGCCATGGCTGCGCAACACACTATATCCTCTTAGGCACCGACCAGTTAGTGCATACCAGTAGGGAAGGTACAGGCAAGTCTCCTGGTTAGGTACTTACTCAACTGCCACGAAACTGCAACACTAGATTAAATGACTCCCCCTGTAGAAGAGGCCTCAGATTAGTAGACGCAACCTCAAAATTATGAATGACGTTAACATATGATGTTAACATGACGTCTTTATTGACCCTTTTCGCGGCGATCCCGTGGGCGCTGCCATGTTTGATCACGTGGTGACGCGTCCATTACTTGCCTCAGCTGCATCCATTGCCTAGGTATTTACAATGGGTTTACATGACGCCCGGTGCGGCTCAGGAAACCTGTCTTTCGGGAGATATCGCGGACGCTGACTGCATTGGTGATCGGCACGAAGCTTTGGACACAACTTCAGAGGACATGTAAAAGCGTTTTCGAAGCTCATTAAGCTTTGTCCAAATGGCGCGAGCAGCGTATACGGTGCTTGTTCGAAAAATGAGGCTAAAAATGGATTCCAAGCTTTCCGCTTAGGAAGTGAATCAGGATCAGTGTGTTTTGCTCTTTGTTCTTTGTTTGGCAAATACTTATAAGTAGTGGCTTGTCACGTTTCTGACTCAGTGAAGTTCGTTGGTGCTATCTGATTATTTTCTGCCTAATCGCTCGTGGGTGTGCTCAGTTGCAATAGATTTGTTCTTGCTGCACACAAGACTTGAAACGTAGCTGGTCTGTTCTTTGTTAGCTTGTAGCAAATATGTAGTATCGCTACTAACTCGCTTAACTCCTGTAGACCGTCACGAAACATTCAACTTCGACCATTCGTGTGCTGCCGGTGTAGTCGCTGTTACCCATGCTTTGCCGCAGATTCAAGTGTGCGCCCATTCACATATTCTTAACACATTGACGATAGAGTGTGGGTAAGTTTGGATGCGAGTTGGGTAGATGTGTGTAGGCAACGTGCGCGAAAATTACTATGCCAGGAAGCGGCGCTACTCCCTTTGTCATTGTTTAACGAGCGGTGCTCACTCTTGTCGATGTTCCGGGGTTGAAGTGTTTTCATTGGAGGCTAGCGATACAACGCTGACATGAATTTTTGTGAAAAGTGAACTTTTTTTTTTTCATTCACGAGAAAAGTCGTAAATTGAGAAGGACCGGCAGCAGAGGCTGTCTGTATGGCAACACATATTCTTGGCACACATGTTCATTCCTTTCCTTAATATGCCAGTCACTATTTTTGCAGCCAACTACTGCTCACGTCTTCAATCTACCACTCCCCATTTTGCAGCATGAATGGAGCACAGTGCGTGAGCGAAAACCCAGTTGCATTTCCGTCAGCTGTTCGCGCGGAAACAGGGCAGAAGCGGTAATGGTTTTGTATTCGTTCGCTTTCGCTGAGGCAACGTATGGCGCGCCGCCGAAAGCGCCATCTTGTTTCTCGAGAACGAACTGTTTCGCGAAAAGGGTCAATAGCGTTAATAAAAGGTACACTATGTGAGGAATATAGTGTGTTTTGTCAAGAGTTTGGTGTAAACATTTCACACTAAAGATGACATACATTTTACCAAACTGTTCTACAGTTTGTAATTGAGATGGGGCCTCAGATATTTAAATGTGCATTTTGTTGTGCATCATCTTTCTGATATTGTCGTGTGTAGATATCAGTATGCTCTGTCTCTTTGGCACTCATAGCATTCATCTGGTACAAAAATTTTTAAAATTTTCTCTGCCATGTGAAATGATGATTGCTTCTTAAACAGGAGTGAAAGTGAAAGTAGCAGAGTAAGGTGCTACCATTTTACCCAAAATTCTCAGACGCGCTTGTCCATGTCTGTCCTGGTAATCCCACACCTTGATGCTTGACAATACAGTTGCTAACTGATATTTCGTTCATGGACAAGGCCACAAAAATGTCTGAATAATTATGGCTGTAAAAGGGCACCTGATATTTCGTTCATGGACAAGGCCACAAAAATGTCTTAATAATTATGGCTGTAAAAGGGCACCAGAGAACATGAGGGACAAGCAAGGAGATCAAGATGATCACAAGGCACAATTGCAGTAAAAAAAATACATCAATGGCATCAAATACAGCTCTTGGTAGCGTCCGACTGTGGAGTTCCAGGATGTGGAAGAGAAACCCAGCACCTCCACCAGATGCAATGGGGATGTTTGCAGCACTCGATCTGGCGTTTGAACGGTAGACTGAAACAAGTCAAAAGGGAGCTATGGCGAAGCGGGCGAGCAAGCAAGCGTTGCTTGTCTTCTTCTTCCTTCACCAGCACCATGGCCCAGTCCCTTCAGTACAGTACAATCAATTTAGTTGTTTTTTACAATACCAGCACAGTGGAGAATTCTTTGACAGAATTTTGCTCTGTGTTGTGCCTCATTTAACTAATATCTACTTAGAATTTCATGGTGGTCAAGGCCGCAGGTGCATTTTGCGTTTTATTATAGGCTCCTTGTAGTAAATTTGTTAGCAGCCGATGCAAAATTTGTTCCATCGTTCCTGAAACACTGGGCAGTAAACAAGCTTAGCACGTACTTCAGTGTCAACTTTCCGTATTAGGCAAGAACTTGGAAAGTTAAGCTGTTGGCACATATAACAGCAGTCATGAAATACAGGTTTTTGATAAATCTGTAAATGTCAAGGTTGCTGATATATACATATTATAATCTATGCACTCTAAAAAATAATGTCACTTTTGTCCAGGCATTACTAAAAAAAAAAAAAAAAAAAAAAAAACAAGAAAGACTACACTAATTCCAGAAGCTGGCCATTCATATAGATTGTTGCCTTTGTGAGGTTTCAGCTCCAATAGGAAATTAGTTGTTCAGCTCAGTTATTGACCTAAATAATCTGTCGCAATAAACCTTTACTGCTTTATTCTGCTCATGATATAACATTTTGTTTCATGCAGCTCAAGGCTCTTTCCCATGCTTGTAAGGTGCCCATAACAATTGTTCAAGCAACTGGACCTTCTATTGAGATAGGAACGGAATATAATGCTAAGCCTATCCTTCTAAGGTAAGTTACTTACTGGCACTGCATAACTTCAAACAGATATACTTTATTTTCGATTGTATTATGACCATGGCTGGGTAAATGAACTCTGTGGAACAATGCAGTAGCTTTTTGTTCTGGCTCACATTGGGATAATTATAAATGAGAGATTTTGCTTGTTTTATGCTATATGTTCTTATCACTTTTACTTGGAATGCCTGCAGCCACAGGAAATGACACAAAGAAAAAATGTAACAGATGAGTACTGGTGCTCTTCAACCCTTTGTTATGTGTTTCGGAACACACAGGACGAATGAAGAGGAGGAAGCATGTGTCCACAAAAATATTCTAATAAAAGTTTACATGACAGTAGACGTTCATTGCATCTTATTTGTTTTATGCAATAACTAAGCTAGCTAATCTTCATCTCATTTCCTTTTGCATTGAAGTAGCATGGTATGCATTATAATGCACACGTGTGTAGATACAAATCATTAGAGTAATTCATCCGTGCAAGATATTTGTACAGTGAAGCCTGTTCAACAAGCCGCCACAGTGCCACCAATAAGTGGTCCGATGCAGTTAGAAGGAGAGAGGCAACTGACTGCAGTTTTTCTTTGATGGAACACTAAAGAGAAATACAACACCTGACTGTAATTACATTTATGCAATACCAAATTTGCCATTCTTATTGTGAGCTGATGCTCCCTTCAAGTTTTCAAACCAGCTCTTGGAATCTGCTGAGAATTAGTTGAATGAAGGCTTATTAATAGAAAAGGATTACACTGTACAGTAGGCTCCTGCTAATGTGAAACCAGTTAAGTTGAATTTCTGGGTATGAGGAAAGAATGTGTGAACATTTGGTTGATTTCCCATAGGCCCAATGCAAAAAAAATCTTCAAACAAACCGCTAATTCGGAGTTGAATTTCTACAGCCTTTACCAATGCCTATTGGCCACTTGGCTCGGCAACAAGCCCAGATTAGCAGCACTTGCGAGAACAGCGCTGCATAGGCACTAAAGAAATCTCATCCATGCCTTTCTGGCTGGTAGCAGTCGCATGGTTTGCATGGTCGCTTATTCTTATTGGTCAGCTGTTCCAGTCAAATGTTTTTGTGGCCAAGCCAAGCGCCCTTGTTACTCTTCCAAAGTTGTTATAAAGATGCTGTTGCATTGCTGCTGACTTTCCTTGAAAAAATATGCAGCCAGTTGCATGAAGTGAAATCTGTCAAAACAGTGGAGGTGTGCTCGTTCTGTTTCTGTGATTGTCGCCTATGTTTCTTTTTTTTTTTTTTCGCTGTGGTAGTCTTCGTTTGGTAGTCGTCACTGTCTTGCATGCTACGTCGGGAGGTGGTTCAGCCTTCGCGGCACCGCCACGTGCCCCATGGTCAACGTACAGGAACGTCTGAAATTTCGGACGCAAACAAACCTTTGCTGTCCCAATTTCCGGACATTCTGCCATGACTACGGGTTCGAAATGGCAATAATCGAAGGGCATTAATCGAAGCCACTATCGCCGCCATTTTGATTATCTCGGCGCCTCGAACCGGCGCTCTCACACGCAGATCCACCGCGGTAACGCTAGGCCGAGCTACGTCGACGTTCGCTTCCAAGCTTCTTGCTATTCGCTGCCGTGTTTTTCATTAAAACAATTCGCTGCTGTTAGCCATGGCACTCCGCCTTCGTAACCCTCGCCAATGGCTTTGAAGCTTGGAAAGCACAGCACGTTGCGTAATACCGGTTTCCAAACGTTAGCTTTGACTCGATACAGCAGTGTTACGCTGTGAAGCATGCCAAGTGTGGGAAGGGGCAATTGTCACAGGCCACGGTATGTATTCAATTATACACGTGTGCACCCGCCGTCTCCTATCACAGTCTATAGTACGAGCACCGATACGCCCAATAAGTGTACTGGCAGGCCTTCAGAGCTACTTCGGACGTGCCTGTGGAAATTTGAGCCCTTGGGGGCAGTAAAAGGCAGGCATTCATTTTTTCGAACGTTTTCGCGACCCCTAGGGAGCTCGAACAATCGGACCTTGACTGTATACTTGACAGGAACGTGGCAGAGAGGAAAGGCAACCGGCGAAACTCGTTTAGGCCTTTCCACCGCGTCGCTACAGTGCCCTCTGGAGTGCCTTTGGCATCGCAACAATACCTTCTAGACTGTTGTAATTATCCGTGATGCCCCGCAAAAGCATTGCAGAAACTGCAGCACTTACCTTCGTACTAACATGCAACAGTTCAGAGGGTAGGTAGATAAAATGGTAGAGAGGAGGCAGATAGAATGGTAGAGAGGAGGCAGAGAATGGGTAGAACCGATGCAGTCATTAAACGAGTGAATAACAGCCTTGCCACTTTGCTACAGGCATTTTATGGAGGATGAATTGATTCATGAGATAGTGGAGACATACAGGTTTGCGCATGACAAAAATTTTGGGTCCATCCATGGTTAACAAAACGTTTTACTGAGTGCGTAAAAGTACAGATTTTTTTAAATTGTGGCATTGAAATAGTTCGATAAGGAGTGGCATCAAAGTGGGTAAAAGTGACTGCAAAGGTGAAGACTTCATAAAGCAATGCTTTGTATGATGCATATCTGTAAATATCCAGTTATACATCTGGCTTTTGGCATTAAGGCTGTTTCATTTTTTGTTTTGTGTCACGGATATTTTTGTGCACTAGTATTAGGATGATCTGAGCTTTGTGCATCACATCTGTTGAGACAGACTTCTGACAAGACAGATTTTCATGGTCCGTTTGACTTCACGGTTGTCGAAGATACCTGCTCTAGCTGTTTTAGAAATAACGCTGTTTCTACAGCCTTTTCGAAACATACTTGCCATGTGCGTTGAAAGGTTGTATTAAAGTTTCTTAATGGGAGTCTACCGTTTTAGAAAAATGGTCTTGCAATATTAGTAAATTTTTCCTGCACAAAAATATCTGAAATACTGAAAAATACACTGAAATCTGACATCACATGCTGGCACCATGGTTGGAATGTGAAATTCAAAATGGTGTTTGCTTTCCATTCTCTCTGGAAATGGTCAAAATTTTTGTGATAAAGAAATGCAAATAGTGTTTTGAAGTAATACTTCAGCAATCTGTACGGATGTAATGCCTCTTTGTAGTGTGCCTTTAAAATGTGCACTGTGGTGTTGTAAAAAAAGCACGGGACGTGTACATGCTACTAATTTAAATTTTGCTGCAGCTACCACAGGTGCTTGTACGAAATGGGAGAGCATTACAACTCGCTTGTCCCTAAAAAAAGTGAAGTGGATGAAGGTGACCGTGCAAGTCTGCAGGTCTAGAAAGATGGAATATTTTCTCTAAAAGGTAATGTGGAATAAAGGTGTCAAAAACCATCTTTACTTCATGAAAAATGTTTATTTATTCAAACTTCTTTCATATTCATGAGTATTTGCTCGTCATTTTAACTTGAACATTTGCAAGCATATACATATGCTCTGTAACCCTTAAGTGCACAGAGGACAAGAATTTTGACTGTGAAGAATTACCGCGGTGTTAAAGTGCATCTCATCTTATATTCATGTTATATTTCCGAGTATTTCTTAATTGTGTTCAGTTGCAACTTATGCTAAACTCCTTAGTAAAGGCACTGCATGAAATGTATTCCTAAAGCCGTGTTGGTAGCATTGCAAACTGTTGCACGCGAGCTTCAGCTCTAGTGGACCATCTGAAGGTATTGAAATGATACTCCCACTTCCTGTACAGATTGAAAAACTTCATCTGATCATATGTGGAGCTTGTTTCAAAATTTTTTCTGGCATATACCTAGACTTCCAACTTTTCAGTTTTAAGTTGAAAATGCTGAAGAAAACAAAAATTGGTAAAAGATTGCTCCAATGCATGAATAAGAAAAAAAAAGATGGTTTAGACGCTTTTGTCGTTGAAATTTAATTCAAGAGGATGTTAACTGCAGTGCTGCCACTGCAGCTGCAATGCTTCTGAAGTCAAATATAAATGAGCTGTTCTTATCCAGTTCTGAGAAAGGCTGTGCCAAGGTGCCTTAGTTTAGAGAAGTTATAAAATGTACAACATACCTGAAAATTCCTGCATCTGGGATGGTTGTCTCAGCAATGCTTCTTCCTTTCCATGCTAGGAAGAGCGACTTATGGAACGCATTATTGCATGACCCACTGGTAAATTTTAATCAGTCTAATGCAGTCTTCTCATCTCCATAGAGCTAGTGAAAAAAATTTTCTGACACGCCACTATTATCTCGTTTTCTTTCTTTCCGAGTGTGCCAAGGTGTTTGCGTGGAAAGATACTGCGACTTGTTCCTGTGGCTATCTAAAGCTCGCAAGTACCATGTTTGTGCCACTCGGCTTAAAGCCTACCACACGAGTTACATACCACATAAGCATATACAGTATAGACCACTTATAATGTAACCGCTTATAGTGCGGTGTTTTCAGACTCCCGTTAATTTTCCCATAGCACTCCATGTATACACGTATCGCTTAGAGTGAGTTGCGGAAAACGAAATACTGGCTACAGTGCGGCTGCCTGGGAGTACGGAATTCAACGGAGACGGCGAACGCTCTCCTCAAACGGGCACCCCAAGGAGTGCTTAAGGAAGAAAGAGAGACAAAGTGGAGGAGAAGGGCACGTGGTGCGAACGAACAGCCAGTGAGGCTGAAACCAGAATCTTGAGTGCGAGTCGTGAAATGTCACGGCGCGCATAGCGAGCGAGGGCCACCAAACTGCCAACGCCGGCCAACGCTCGCTTCACGATAACGGCAGTAAATGAAACTTCAGGGAGCGGGCGGCGCCGGCACGGCGAAGGGCACACGTGGAGACCGAGGAATGTGAGGGAGGAGGGCGGCAGAGAAGCGGATTTCGCCTCGGCAACTCCGCCGCTTCGGTGGCTCCCCCCGTGCCCTCCCTCGTAGCTCCCTCACTTTCGACTGTCACCGTGCGCGCCCGCCGCCGTGCAGGCACAGCCCGCTCCAGCCGGCCCGGCGCCAGCTCCCCGAAGTTTCGTTTTCTGCCATTATCGGGAAGCGGGCGCTTGCCGGCGTGGGCAGTTTCGCTGGCCGGCCTAGGACAGCGCCACTGCTTCCCTCTGCGCCGTTGCCGCAGCATGCAAGGTCAACACGTGACTAGAAAGTAGAGGAAGCATAAAGGAGAAGGAAGGGTTCACTGCCATTTTCTATGTGTGGCTACGATAGCGTGGCTGAGACGTCGGCACGACACGCATGTTCCGGCGCAACGCAGAATCGGCGACCTTGCCATTTGAGAGAGGGTGAAATTTCCGCCACGTTTTTTTTTTTCTTTTGTTCGCGCGCGACATTGAGGGGTCTCTCCTAAGCTTTTGCCGGAGCAATGCCGGTCGGAGGCACCGCCGCGTGATTTGGTTCGAATTCACGAGATTCGACTGTACATTGAATGCAAACGTTCTAGCTGCATTCCTCGACTGTCGCATACGCGTGGCAGCTCGGTGCACATGTTTTGCATATGTGCAGGCCTTGAAAATTGTTGCTGTGGTTATAGTGCGGTACCGCTTATAGTGCGGATGTTTGCGACTCCGGCGACTTACGTTATAAGCGGTCTACACTGTATATATGTGTTTATTACTAGCCTTCTGTCATTTAGTGCTACCAAATTTATCTGCTTTTGATCATCGGTTTCTTTTTTACCTTCAGAATGACTCACTTTGCTTTTCTACATGTACTTGCATTATCACATTTGTTTCTACCTTAGTTATTTAAAGAAAAATTTCCAGTTCATCCTTTTCCTTTTTCTTGTGTGCCACATGGTGCGCCTCTTTATGTGTACAATAAAAATCTACAATGTTTTTTCCTGTTTCACAGGGCATCACGCTGAAATATGCTTTTCAAAAAATGAACATAGATGAACACACATTAATTTTTGCTCAAAATAAATGACATAATTGGAAGTCTACTTACACCTACTACCTGAGCTGTTTTTGCTGTGCTCCTGTTGAAAGCAAGTAACTGACTGGAAGGCCTTGCTCCAAGTGCACAGGGAGCTTGGATGAAACTCTTTTTTTTCTGTGGTGCGGGGGACAGCAATGCCAAGAAATTTGACACAAAGAAGTGGAACTGCCATGAGCTCAAGATATAAAATGAAGCCTTAATAAACAGTATCTGCTGTATTCTCGGTGCCTTTCTATCGCAGTGTGTGCAAGGGATGGCCCCATGAGAATGTTATCAAAATCTTATACCAGAAGCTTTTATGATTACTGACTAAATAAGATTGTTTGATCACCTGGGCTGCACAATAAATGTCAAAAAGGCCCTGTAAAGATGCACAGACTGTTATAACATGCCTCTCCATAGATTTAGCAATATTGAGCACTGTATGCTGCTTTCTTCTGTCCATCCAGTGTTATTGAGTTGTATTCTGTATAGTTAACCATGGATATTGACACCCGAGTTCAGAAAGAAGCACAAGGAGCTGAGATTGTAAATGTATTCCTGTGTTTGTATGAGCAGTTCTGTGGTTTTTACATCAAAAGAACACTTAGGAAAGGTTCTTTATTTAGATTACGTTAACTTTGCGGTGATGGGGAAACATTAATTCGCAAATTTAACATTGGGCTAGCTTTCCCATATAAATGCACTATTTCCAAATAAAAACCACTGCAGTGACCAGAATGAAAACTTGAGTCCAAGTCTAAAATGATTAAATGCTTTGTTGATATATTTTACATCCCAAACCTGCAACTGTGGGCTGTTATGAGTACTGTAGTGGAGGAGCTCTGGATTGATTTCGACCACCCGGTTTCGTTAGCTGTGCACCTAAATTCACACAGGCGTTCTTGCATGCTTGCCCCATTGGAATGTGACTAGCAAGGCTGGTGATCAAACCTGCAACTTCACGCTCAACGACAAATGATTAAATATAAAAGAAGCCCCTAAAAGCCCCCTTTGTCAACGTGTAGCACATAATCAACACTGTGGTTTCATGTCGGGCCATTTCATATATAATCATTTTGTAACTGCTAGTTTTGACAAACTTGAAAAAAAAAAGTTTCCTATTATGCAATTTTAACAACTGCTCTCGCTGAATACGAATAAATAAGGTTGCCAAGGTAGTGCTTCAATACTTCCAAATTTAAGATTGAGCATTTTGTCAATGTAAAGATGTGAAGTACACTTTCACTCTAACCTTTTTCTTTTCAGTTCAAGAAAATTCATCAACTGAACAGTTCAGACAAGAAATTAATTAAAAAAAAGGCTTCTCCTCTTGACACATTCAATAAAATTATTCACAAATTTTACTGTGCCTGCCAAAGTAAAGTTGTAAAGTAAAGTAAAATGCAAGAACTTTTCTCTCAGTTTTACATTGGTAACCACCTGCATGTTATCTTTATTTATAATACTTTAATTGTCCTTTATTAGCAGACATTACAAAAGGGGCGACTACAAAAATGGCAGAAATTGTGCTTCAGGTATCATTTCAGTGGTTGGTACCTTCAACGGTAGTACTGAAGCAGGTGTGGTCACTGATTGATGAAAGTTATATGGCTGCAAAGGTCATTCCAGGTGCAAGCAGTGCATGCAAAAATAGACTGCTGAATTATTGTGATGCTTTCCATGTGGTAGTTAGTGTCAGGGTGGCTTGCGCAGGAAATTTGATGTGGATTATTGGGGCACTGCCATGTGGTAAGGAATAAAGAAATAAAAATATGGTAAAGAGACAGTCTGGAGATTATATGCTGGGAAGCAAATGGTGCTCTAGTGAAAATTATGAGTTGTCAGCAGAAATCTGGGGGCACAGTTCTGTACTAAAGAATTTAAAAGGGAACAAAAATAAGATGCTAACAAGACAGGCGACAACGTAGGTGCTTGGCTATTTGCTGTCAAGAAAGTGAAAGTGTCTGTGCTATTGTCTGTTTTGTGCTCTTTCAAATTCTTAAGTATAATAAGCCAACTCACCCAACATATCCGGTTAGGTTCTGAACTGATTCTAGTGTTTCGTATAGCTTCGACTGGTAGGCGACATAGATGGCACTAAAGTTTGGGTTGAACAAAGATGTCATAGGCAAAAAGTTTTATGGAGGAAGGTGCAAAGTTTCATGGAAGTAAATGTCAAAGATTACTATGTAAGGAACCAATGTAAGAAGTGTTAAAGTGTTAGCAAAATTTATGTTGTCAATATAGAGACCAACCGGGATCATGAGCGAAGTAATGAATATATTCAAAAGAATAGGCAAGGGCTATCTGCACTTATGAGTAATTTAAGTGGAGGGAGGGGGATTGTTATGGCAGTGAAAGTTAACTAACGAGGTTGTGTTAACATTGTCATTTTTCACGCGCTTGACTTGTATTATGAAGGTAATGATGAATTTTCGAGGCATCGACTTAGTTTATGGGGTGGTAGACACTGCAATGTTTGTTGAACAAATATAAATTAGGTAAGAGATCAAGAAGCAACTCATTAATGCTATATTTGTAAATCAAGCCCAAAGTTTAAGGATGTGGAAGTATTTGAAACCTTTGAATAATTATTCGAATATTGTCCATTCGATTTGGTCCTTGAATCGAATAGTAACCATTCAAAAATCGAAATATTTTTCTAATAGTTTTTGAATACCTCACGTCGTCAGCCTTGCATGATAAAACATGAAATTGAAGGAAAAAATGCGATAATTTACATCCAATCCAGTGTAGACATTGCGTACCAGAGCACGCTGCATCGTTCAGATAGGCAGATTTTTTGAGCTAAACACAATCACTCGCAGTAAAATATTGTTTAGACACGGTATTCGGCAGTGGGTACAGTTTGGTACTATTTATAAATGCAGCACCTATGTCCTCTCATCAAATTACATGTATACGTTTCATTGTAAAGTACTTGAGAAAATAGTGGCTTCATCTGCCACAACGATTCGCACTAGAAAAAAAAGTTCATTTTTGTTGCTGTGCCATCGCTGCAGACATGCATTTCTGGTTTGGTCACAAAAGTATATAGAGATAATAATTGGCCAACAAGGCTGTCTTTATAAACTACATGAGAATGTACGACTATGTATGCTTCCAGGAACCCAAAGATTACAAACAAAACTGCTCAGGTGTTCCTAATGCTCCCTTTTGAAACGTTTAATACAGCACGCTTTGCACAGTGCAATGATAAGCCTTTTAGTGAGAATATCAGTATGTGAAAATTTATATTAGTGAAATGGCTGTACATTATTTGCAAGCTATTAGAAAAATATCCAATATTCGATTTGTATTCAATTTGGTCTCCCTGGGGGGGGGCATGAAGCAAAACTCGGAAATAAAGGGTTGAGTATATGTTAATGCAGGCAAACTGCTGATGGCCAAAACAAACGACATCAACAGAGATGCTGCAACTGAGGAAAGAGTTCATGCCATGAAGAAACAAAGTGAGCTGCGTATTGAAGAGGAATAGCCTTCATGGATGCGATGGCTTGAGTTTACAATGGACATTGTTTTTGCTAGGTTAGAATTGATTGTGTGTTCCACGTTTTTTCCCATACATACATACTGCCTTCACGCTTCTTGAGTAGACACTTGTGATAGAGACTGGGCAATAATTTATTTAACTTGTTTTTGGGCATTTCTTGGAAAATAGTATGGTCTTACCATTCTGCTACTCTTCTGCCAAGTGGTACAGATCCATTTGAAAAATGTTTGATAGGAGCAGTAGTGTTCTTAAGTTCTTTTGCATTGATGCCATCATTAATCATTCTATAACTTCTATTGTGGGTAAATTAAATGGTTGGCATTTTGAAATGTTCTTCGTTTGTTTGTTTATCCCTTTACCCACAGTGCCGAGTAGCATTACAGTGGGGGGAGACATAATTGATAAATAAATACAAGCAGGTCAAAACCAATCAAAGCGATTGTGACAAACAGCAAACAGTCGCAAAATGCAAAAACATCATCACAGTGACGATGCAAATAGCTCATTAGACATAATAGATAGAACTTCTTTAGGCCATCGGCCCCACTCTCTTATAGGTCTAGGAAAAGAATACATGCTACTGTATGTCTTGCTCAGGAAAGTTGCAACTTATGGAGCCAATGTCTAACAGTTGCAAAGTGGAGGGTCCTCTCAGTGATCAGAACTTAGGATTGCTGCACAGCATAGAAGATAAGCTGAAAGAAAAAAAATGCACTTTATTTGAGCGGTTGTTGATGGTTGTTGACAGCATGATGGTTATTCCATGCTTGCAAAGCACCTGGAAGTTTGGCTGCCCAATTTTTTTGTAGGATGTTTCGAGGAAGAATTGGACAACATGAAAGAAACATATTTAGTTATTGAATAACTAAATCATGGGGAATGGACACATTTGGTAACTGCTATACTAATTGTAGCATTTTGGATTTGGGAAGGAGCCAGTTTGACTCAGCAGGCTGCAAATGAGAGTGGAACTTGTCGAACTTGACCACTGAATTATTCATGCCAGTATATATGACCACTGAAGGCCTGGCTGATAATGCCGTGCTAGCTGATAGTGCACAGGTGCAAATTGGTTCACTTGCTACTGTGTGCAAAAGTGATCTGGAACTACTCTACCAATGTGCCATCAGAGCTAGGGAGATAAAAACACCTGATACTACTTTTGGAAATGTTGCATTGGCACATATCCACAGCATTTTCATGTGTCAACGAGGTTGGCATTTGGTTTAAAAAGAAATGTCACTCATGTGAACCACCATTTCTATTGTTACAAAAACAGCATACAACGAATGCCTCTACAGTGAAATGACCTGTATAATGAAGTAATGATTCTGTCCCAGTTTTATTGGGAGCTGTGCAATGCACAACCTTTACAATGTGCGACCTTCACAACGAAGTGACCTATAACGAATGATTTCTGAGACCCACACACTTTGTTATAAAGGCGTTCAACTGTAATTGGTAAGGGCAGACAGGATTTCCGAGGTGCTGATCAAATAAGCAAGCTACATTTCGGCTGGTGAGATTATATTGGAAGAAAAAGAGCCGGCTTATGAGCGAATCTTGTTTAGGTGCACTATGTATGTCAGTATACAAGAAAGAAAGTAAAGGATATGCATGTGAAGGTGGGTAACCGTGTACTAATTACTAGGTTTTGCATTCGACAACATGGTGGTGTGATCGAATGGTACACACTTTGTTTTCTTTCAAATAAGAGCATGTGAAAATGCTGTTAAAGTTGTGCTTTATGGCTTTATCAAATTCTACAAGATGCTTGTGAGCATATCTCATGCCTTGCTGCAGGAGTCATTCATATTTAAAGGGCCCCTCAGCAGGCCCCATTAGAAATTTTTATCATACACAGCGTCGTGCCTAAAAAACTTTCAAAATGATTCATCATTAGAGGAAATCGGAGCAATTGAAGTGTCGTATTGCCTTGCTGCCTGGAGGTGAACTTCACTGCCAACAAAGACAACCTCTCTTTTTTGCCTCGACTAGCATTTACAAGTGACATTCCTTCTCTGCCTTCTCCCACACTGGAGCCAAGGGACCACGTCACGTTCATGTCATGAGCCTCGCCTTCATGTTTTTAGAGCGCAGCTCTTAGGCGCCTGTTCCTGCGGCGAGCATCGGCGTCGTCCTTGTAGCTGAGCGAACGAACACAGCGAAGGATGAAAGAGCGAATGCAGAGCGCAGACGAAAGACGGCGATACCGAAGAGAGCATGAGGAGGGTATGGCAAAAGTATGAGAACAAAAGCGTAGTGCTGCGCAAGGTGGGCTTTGCAGCGATGACCGCTATGAGATAGTTCCAGAGTAGTGCATCGTCGTCTGTTCACCAATGGCGAGTGCCTCTAGCGATACCATATGTGGAAACGAGCTGCATGAGCAGAGGTCTGTCTGTGAGGTGATCATGTTTGCTATGAATCGCGCCCACGCGTCACCCATGCACTGCCTCTCGCGATCTCCCGATTAGCAAGGCAGTCGCGCCACACTTCGCTCTGTTTGCAACGTGCCGCACAAAACAGATTGTCTGCGCCAGCCAATATATTGCGAAATGAAAACCCGTATAGAGCTGCATTCAAATTTTGCATTAGGGAGTATCGTAATTTTTGGTGAATTTTTTCTCCTCTGTTTCTCATGTGCGGCACACTTTCACTGGTGGTTTTGCAGATTCTGCATTGGACGACTTACTAAAGTCATAAGCATTGACACTGCAGGCAATGTGTCTTAATTTCAGGTGTTTATGTGTGTGACCTTGATTCTCCAGCATGAAGCAGGGCCTCCCGCAAGGGGAAGGATGCACAAACTTTCATTTGAAATTTGAGATGTTTTTGAGCTGTGGAGCAGTCTGATACTTTGCAGACATGATCTTCAGCACATGATCTATGCACCGTGCTTATCTGTCTGCAATGTCCAAACCTGGTGAGGGGCCTTTTAAGGCCAAAGAACACAAGATTGCACCAGTGATATCCGTTTTCAGTGTCAATTAAAAAAAAGCATACAATAATGAAATTTGGGATATGTATTCCGTAGAAGTAGATTGCATGTTTTCTACTGGTAGCTTGACTTTCACGAAAGAAGCGCAGTCGGAGTCTATTTTGGCTAGCGTAGCTTTCAGGGCATCACAGTTGATGGGACTTCTGTAGTACAAGTACAGTAAACCCTTCTTATAACAAAGTGAACATGATCGCAAAAGATTTCAATAAAAGCAGAAGTGCTGTAAAAGCTGTGACAGTAGTGTCCCAGCTGTGTATTTGGAAACTCTGCAGAAGTCAACAAAAAGGCTCGTTCACTTCCTTGGTCATTTAACTTTGTGTTAGTGCACGAGCGCACATGCACTCACAGATACAAATACGAAAAAGGGAAGGGGGAGGGTCGTTTTAGTCTGCCACAAATTTCTGCCAGGTGTGTGCAACACATTTTCCAATTTCTTTAAGCACTGTGTTAAGCTATAGTTCCCAGTTCCCACTGCTGCATTCATAGCTGTTGAAAATCTAATGCAGGCACTCCAGCGCCTGTACCATTTTGGGTACTTCCCGAGGTATCTCTTCTCTTCAAGAGTCTTATACACTTGCGCGAGGATTTCAATAAAGCCATCATGTGGACTAGCAACTATAAATGTCTGAGTGAACTCCTTGCAGATTTTTTGAGAGGGATCACATGACAGAGTGTGCACACTCAGTAGTATTAGCGTGACATGCTTTTGCTAAACCAGAGAAGCCAAAGGTTTGAAGAGGTGCACTGTGCTGGCAGGGCCCCCTAAAGGTAGTTGCTTTTTTGTAGTTTGTCACCTCTAGTGCTTTACCATAGCTTCTAATAGTGGAGGTGCAACACACACACTCAGGAAATTTTGGAGGCCACAAGATAAAGTGTAAATGGCAGGCACCATACTCCTTCTCTAGCCAAAACCATGACACAAAGTTCTAGTGCAATTGGTGGCTAGAGTCAATTGGAAAGCTAGCTCTCTTGTGTTGTGCCATTGGAAAAGGAATGGGAAATGCTTTGGGAGTGGCATGTGAGCACATTTCTCTCTGCGTTGGCGGCTGATGAGGAATGCCCAGGAAGCTGCCTGGGCGCCTTGATTTGAAACATTTTCTGGTTTACTCTTGAGACTAAATGAAACCCACTGCCCAGAGGCTTCGAATATTCTGGTCAAAAATGCATGTATTCAGATAATTTAATTTTCAAGTGATACTTCAATTAAAGCAATTTCATTCATCTATGTTTGGCCAGATTGCAGGTGCTCTGGTGCATTAAACAGTTCGATGTTAATGTTTGGGAGGCTCCTGATTTGCCCTTGCATCACCAGCAGGTAGTAGAAGGTAGTAAAACACGCATGCACCGTCATGTACAGTGGTAAAAAAAAGTGTGCACATTGTAGTGCTAGGAAGGTGCGGTAGCTGGTACAGTACAAAAAAGCAGCAATGGTTCACTGCCTGTAAGACATTGCCACGTAAGCTACGCCTGCTGTGCCTCGTGAGAAATGGTGATTAGCATCTACAAGGGGCGGGCGCTAGCCCGTGTGCTCACTCCCGGAACTCCTGGCTAGACGCATTTGACTAGCTGCCGTTGCTCCTGGCTGCTCCTTGGCAGACATTGCTTCGTATTGAGCTATTGACAACACTTTAAACTGTGCAATTTGGATTTGTCTACTACTATCCCTGCAGGACAAAACCGGTCCGCACCATGCAGCACGGCCAGACTAGATGCACATGAGCACTAGTGCGCACTCCAGCCCTGCTGTGCACGTAGCAAGCGTGCTACAGTTGCACGTAGCTGTGTTTGCTTCCTAGCGTAGATACCGTGGCTGCCATGAGGTGCCGCTATGAGCCCTCTCGCCATCGAGATATGTTGAGAATCGTATGCTTAGAGTGGTCTCTGTGGGTGAAATGGCTCAGGGGTGTGGCAACGCGAACTGGCTTGAATGCCCACGTCAGACTAGGTCTGCTTCCCCGAGTTGCACATCTTCAAGGTGCGTCGCCTCATGTTTGAAGCCTGTTATGTTAGGAATCCTTTCAATGCAAGTCTGGAGTGGGGCATCCATCCATCGTTCAGCCGGTGTGCACGCTGCTGACACACTTGCACGAGCGAACAGGTTTTGTTAAAGCCTCGAAAATAGTGTGATTGCTGTAGAGATAAGTGCAAAAGAAAATGTGCTACTCATGCCACTTGGTACGAGAAAAAACAGCTGCGTGCTGCTATCTAGTACATTGAAGCACTGTAAAGTGATGACTGACGTTACTATAGTAACAGCGACGCGAAGTATGTGTTGCCAACAGCACCCACCAATTTCTGCTGAAAGAAGAAACACAACATTGAAGCCATGTGACGTAACGTCGTAAGTGGGGCACCGCAACCGGCGCTGCCCGTCCTTCTGAATGGAAGACATTGAGGAGGAATGAGAAAGATAAATGTTGTGCTCGTGGAATCTACGCCTCGTGCTCGGTCTTTTTGAACAATTATTTCGGTA
The DNA here is from genome assembly GCF_013339745.2 of Dermacentor silvarum. Lineage (NCBI taxonomy): Eukaryota > Metazoa > Arthropoda > Arachnida > Ixodida > Ixodidae > Dermacentor > Dermacentor silvarum. The sequence goes on along the minus strand of NC_051154.1, from coordinate 107,340,566 downwards.
ATATATTCCTGGAAGGCACATTACTCGTCCCGTGTTTTTGAGGCTTCTAAGAAGGGTGGTTCAGGGCCCCTTTAAAGGGATAGACATCTGGGGACAACACTTACTGAAATTGGATAGAATCCTGCATGTGATAACAGCTGAACAACAAGTTCAAATATTGTAATCACCAATGAAAGCCACACAAAACATGACACCTTGACGGGCAAGTGCACCGATCGCATGACTGAACAGTGTTTTAGTCCAATTCATACCAGCAATTTCTTTTCACTTGTGATACATGAAGTGCATTTTGTGTGCATTATGTGATGACCACATGGTTTCTATGATTTCTGTATGCTTGCATGGATGCTCCCATGCAGCAATGAAAATGCCAGAGGGAACGAAAGAGAAACGGGTACGGCACTTCATATTTTGGTGGCATGAAATTGCTATAATTTTAGTTGTTGGTGTTTTCAGTACCCAACTATAGAGGTCAAAAGAGCCTTCAGTTACAAATATACTGCATTTAAAATTTTGTTGTGATGTCCTCAATGAAATTTGCTTCAAAGTTATATTGTTTTGCCAATAAGCCCTTTATGGCAGTTTAAAAAAAAGAACATATAAAAGGGACTTCAGAGTTCAATTGTTGCTCTCTCAACTTTTAAACTGATATTTACTCATACACCTATTACCACAAGTTTTCGGAATGTGCAGCTCACTAAAAGTCTCAATTTGTTTGTGGCCAGAATATGGAACTTAAAATTTAGTAGAGCACCACTTCCTTCAATTGAAGGGGTTTATGTGAACCCCTCAATTTCGGCTGCATGCTTGGGCACAGAAGAAGTTCAAAATTCAGCTTTTTGGTGGCTTCCCACATTGCAACACATCTGTCAGCAACTATGCATGTTATTTGTGGAGTTAGTTGCAGACTTTTGCAATGGATCATGGAAATATATTCTGCAAGTTTAGTATATAGCTCTGATACTCGCTTCTCGAAACAAAGGCACAAGAACATTACGAACAGCTTTGAAGGCGCGACCTCTTGCACTATGCTCAAAAAGCAGCCACTTCAGCTATATGCTATGAACAGTATTGTATGTTTTTGCTATGAAAGTGAATAAATTGGAGTATTTCAACTGATTGCAACATGAACCATGTAATGCCTGGCCACTGCTTTTTAGAAACTACCACTGCATTTTGCAAATTTTCATGTGTGCATGCAGAAATGCCACGGAAGGAGTCAATATGCTTTAAAATCCTGGAAGAACACTTCTTTTTAATGTTTATTTGAAACACATGTAGTTAAAAGGAAAACAGAAGCTTCCCTTTAATACAAACACCTTAGGTACTAAGTCTCTGGCTTGACCAGTATGATAGTAACATGCCTCCTTTGACATTGCAGCAGCAGTGGAAAGGAGCACACTGTTAGCACAAGGTATACAACCAGAAAAGCTCAAAGAAGTGCAAATGCAACAAGTTTTTCAATGTGTATGTGTACACATGTACATATATGAATGTATATATGTATATATAGTGACGTGTATTGTTATTGTAACAGCTGTAAAAGAAGGTTCTTAGCTTACTGCTGCTTTGTTTTTGCTCAAATACTGCAACACGATTGCATTTCTTGGTCCGCGTCATCCAATAAAACATTTGGCATCATTGTTGCTGGTTTGCCATGACTTTTAGTTGCCTACAGGCAGCGAAACCAGTCCACATCTCTGCAGTGGCTTGCTTCTCCAGCTGCAAGGTGTAGAGCATATAATGGTAGTTTTTTTTATTTTATTTTATTTTTATTTTTTTGAGGGGTGGGGGGGGGGGGGGGGGGGGACGAGGAACCAGTCAAATAAAAATTCCAAGCATTTAGTGAATAATTCAGACTGAAAAATGCTATCTTTCTGAGAAACATGAGCAAAAGCAAAACAGTGGTAAAAGCAAAATCTGCTTTTAAAGTTGATAGAATAAAAACACAGGCCACTGTACATACATGTGTACACATAACAATATCCTGTGAAAAAAAAAAAAAAAAACTTTTATAAGTTAGGTTTACCTGCCACAAGACTGGAAAATAATACACATTTAAACTATATGTGTCCATAACCTATTTGTGAAACAGGATTATGGATCAGTCATGCTGTTATGTACAAGTTCAATGGCACACAAGAATTAAGCAGCGCACACAGACAGCATCGTACTTTGGTACAAGGAAACACCTTTGTCAGCGTTTCTTTTCACACATTCAACACAGCTGGTGTTGCCACTGCTAACCCCATCACAGACGGTAGCCACCTTGTGCCTTTTGTCTATGTGCACCTCCCTGTGACAACCACTTGTCTACAGTTAGGTGATAGATTGGCTTTGCTGCAGACAGCGCCTAACAACTCACTGCTCTGGTTGCATCTTGCTTTTTAGTGTTGCGCAAATTAATTGGCCTCTAGGAACGCCTAGGTTCCTTGACAAAGCTTGAGCGTTTAGTTGAGGCCCAAGCTGGCAGGGCTGTATGCATATGCAGCTACCAATGCTCCAGGGGCTGTTGTCAGTTGAATGTTCTTGTATTGACAAAACAATGCTGATTCTAGACTAGAACGAAAAATCACACACCAACACCCTACATTTTGTTGGCCACTTTCCAGCTTGGCAATCTCCAGCAGTTTCCCATTCATGACAAACATGGAGCTGAAGTTTTGTTGACCTATTGACAAATACACATCCGAGATGATTAGACTAAAATATTGTCAATGCTACAGCCTGCTGTGGTGCGCATTTATGCAAAAATCACACATAGCTTGAGTTCAACAGACAAAGGGTGCACACAACTGCCACACACACATTAAAACTGTAGTAAATAATTTGCATAATATCTATGTTTTCATTTTTTTTTTAGACAGCAGTCATTTCAGAGAGCCCAATAAATATACACAATTAGACTGAAACTGGGAAGTATACCTTAGAAACCAAACCTATCTGTTAAAAAGGGTAGAGGCTTGGGCTAGTTGGCAATTCATCACAAAACAAGCACAGCACAGAAGGCAAGGACAGAGAAAGAAGGACAGACGTAGTGCAGTGCGGTGTCTGTCTTTTTCATGTGTCCCTGTCTTCCATGCTGTGCTCGTTTTGTATATAATGAACTATTGGATGTGTACATGTGAGAACTCATTTTTCTAGCCAAATGGACTGCCTATGCATTGGCTTCAATCATAGCTTGTAACCTGTCAGTAGTTAAATCATCCTTGCATTGTATGTTAAAAATAGTACAGCTGTAAAATGTATTCTCCACTTTTTCCAATGATAAACATAGCTGAATAAAGAAAAAGCTGATCATGAGTGAACAGAGCTCATCAACACATTACATCTTTTTTGGATGTTGATACTTCCAGCAGCAGAGAAGTGCAAAAAAAAGTGTGCAGTGTGAACAGGCTCATGAACTTTCATTCTGCACTGTGATACATACTCTAGTGTGCCTTAATGTCTTAAGTTTTCATTAGCTTAACAAAGAGAACTCATTGGAGTGAGCGAATCATTGTGACACATTGGAATAAAAGTAACCGACTGCCTTTATAAAAATATTATCATAAGAAGCCAATAGACAATGACACCAAAGAAAGCATAGGGAAAATTATTTGAATTTTTAATTTAATTGTAGAAATTTATAAATAAATGGAAATTTAGTTAGTTCTAGTACACACACATATAACTCCAGAAAGTGGACGGGAAAACAGCACCATGGTAGCTCAATAGTTAAGAGAATCGCACATGTAATACGAAGATGTTGGTTCGTATCCCACTTGCGGCCGCGAGATGGCCGCACTGAGCAGTTCTATACAGAGCCCATACCGTTAACCTACACGTACATGCTACAACACTATCGCCTTTCACGAAGAACACTACCACCGCCTCACAATGCTCTGCCACGAGAAAAAGCTGTAATATGGCGAAAACTCCAAACAAACACATATCCACATTTGAGTCTTTACCACGCCATACATCCTGTGCTGTATTCCTATAAATGCCCGCACTACGATCAATGCGCAATGCTTTACCACATGGTATGGGCTTGCGCAAACACACCACAGCTCACACCCATAACACACCCCACCACACGGCAATGGGAGGCAGCGCTGTCCAGCTCTGACTCAACGGATTAGCTCAACCTGGTCAACCGAGCGAGAAGGGCAGCTAAGGCCGCTGGACTCCTGGACAGAGGGGACCAGCCACTGCAGAGCGGAGGAGCTACCTACGCTTGCGTGCTCTTTTGCATAAAGTTTATTCTCTCTCTCTATTGGCTTCTTATGATTGTGACTAAGAAAAATCGAGACCCTCGGTTCCCTTTCTTCTCATTTATTATAACACTATTGTGACATGAAAGAACATGCATGTTTATATTAGCCTGGCAAAAAAAGATGGCACAGTTTTGCCATTGTGATATTTTTACAAACTACAGAAGCAGCTTTTTGTAAATATTGTCATTTCCTGCATTTTTGCTCTCGGCTCGGCCATGCTGTAATTGTAATGTCTCATCTTCATTAAGTGAATGAATGCAGAATACTTAAATTTTCGAGATCACTTAATAAGTGCTTCCACCAGCCACTCGACTAAAATGACTACAATACTGATTGAAATGCCACCCTGAATAGTATTCATCCAAGCCCTTGTGCTAAATAAAACTGCAAATGAAAAAAATTTGTTACGCACTGCCACAGCTGCCAGTCACGGTAAAAAATGAGCAAGTGCCAAGGAAAACACACTAGAGTGCTAGCTAGCACTTCTTTTGGACATTTCTTTTAACACTAACTGGTATTATTACATATCTTGGTCACAAACTTTTAACAACTACATTTAAGGGCAGGTCATGGCCCGAATAATTGGTGCAAAGTTTGTTCTTTCTGTACTGCAAGTGTACCAAGAGAAAATGAAAAGATTTCAGTAGCCAGAATGGCCTCTCACAGTGAAAGTCAGATACCAGACTAACTCAAGCTAAAAAGAGATCAACTGTCCTTTTGGCAATTACGCTACGTCTAGTGTTATCAAGCAAAGCAACACAAGTGATGTTTATGGGCAGAAAATTAACCAAGCCTGTATGTAGTATTGTCTCAATTTCACTGCACTAGCATGAGCCAACTTTTAATGCTTTCATTTGAGTGATTGTCCTTACGAATGTTGGGGAGCCAACATATTACAAAATGAGACATTCCATGAGAGATGCTTGTCATGAAAAATATAAGCTTCCATTAAGACATCAGAAAATTTGATTACATCAAAGGCTACCTCAAAAGTTGTTCCTCTAGCTAAATTCAGTTATTTAAATAGTGGAGTTAGCATAGTTTGCATGTGAGCTCTCCTTGCACTGCCTGCTGAAATAAAGAATGTAAATGACCCTAAAGATAAAAGTAGCATTAAACTTTTCACTAGCACTCATGAAACTGGATTTGAAATAAAACCATATCGCACATAAATGTGCAGTAGACATTTCTTTGGCCTTTAACTCACAGCCTGCATCAAGCATTTGCATCATTCGCACCTCCAACTTAACACCAATATAGGTTCAATCCTGTACGCATTGCATGTTATGCATCAATGCAGTAAGAATGAGAGGCAGTGCAAAAATCAAGTGGCACATTTTTGCACTATCCTCCACTGCTGTGGAACTCTGTTCACAAGCATGTAGCAACAGAACAACTATTTTGAGTCTGTTAACTGCAATAATTAGTGTGATTTTTGCTTGGATGTGTTCCTTATGGCTCGTTTGGCTGTGCTTCATATGTTGGATCTACAGGTTCCAAGGTTTAAAACAATACCTGAGGGGTATCAGAAAGGAAATGATTGCCTTCACCTACCATATGAAGATTTCTTGCATTTTAAGCTATACAATGGGGCAGCTATTTAAATGATGTTTCAGAACTCGTACAGGATCCAGATCGTGGTTACACTTCGGGTTACGGGCACCTTCATTTATCTTAATGGTGATGAAGTCACAATATGTCAATATTCAGTTGTAATTTCACTAAAAAATGAGATCAATATAATAAATAAAGTTTCACTGTAATGCTTGCCTACTCCTAATAAAAAAGAGCAAGGGCATTTCACTTGACAGATAATTTTTTTTCCGGATGAAAAAAAAAAATTTTTTTCTGATGTAGTGGCGAGATTTCAGTATTTTAATTACTCAGCCTAAGTTGCAATCAAATGCCAGGCACCAGTTATGCACTGATGCAGTGAAAGTTAGGATACCTGTAGGAGCTGACTTCTATGCTTCACATAGCAGTTCATTTTGAGTCCACACACCTCAACTCGCACTCAGCCTACTACTAAAGGGCCACATTAAAAAGAAAGAAACATGACGTTGGGTCTTTCTGAAAAGCTCACCTCCCCCAAGAGGCTTCCACCACAATAAGCTGCACTATGAAAGGAATATTTCAATGGCTGACCTGCACAGTTGTCAATAATGTAGATGTGCTTCTTGACTGCTTCTGGGAGAGTACCTTGAGTAGCAGATGCAAGTGCACAAGGGCTCCTGTAAAAGCACCTCTCAATGAGCTTTGCCACCACTTCACATGTGGACAAAATTGGCAGTCTTTAAAAAGACAATGGACAGTTAACCATGCATCAAAATGTTTGCATCATAGAAAGTTTATGTGTAGTAGATGCTAAGGGCAGTTTTTGGATGACTGAAGCTGCAGCATGTTTGGCATTACACAAAGTTGGCAAAGGCTTGAAAGACAAAAGCCACTTGCACAGAACACAGTAATGCTTCTACAGTAGGAATACATCAGCAATGAACCAGTGTGCTTCTCTAAGATAACAACAAAGGCGAGATTCTTGCTCTTCTTATGCTGAAATGAGTCATGCAATGCATATTTTTTTCTGAGCTGCAGACCTGGAACAGTGTTCACAAAACTTATCTTACATAAGTTTTGTATGCAACTGGCTGTCCACATGGCAGTTGTGTCATCATGCAGATTGCTATCATGAATCAAAGGTGCCCAAAAGCCAGCCAAAAAGGAAACACTGTTATGCAACAGAAGTTCTGTGAGTACCGGTCCTGTTTATGTGCCCTGCCTGTTACAAAGTGCATTCATATACATGGTACAGCTGGTTACACAAGCTTCTCGATCACAGAGTCCATGAAAAAGTAAAAAATAGGGAGTTTTAGAAATAGGAAACCCAAAGTTAGGGGGTGCTAATGGCCAGGCATACAAAAGAACGCAAAGAGACTACAAAATAATGCAAGAGGCGCACAAAGAAGTTTGGGTTATTGGGTATGCAAAGCTGCTTGAGGACGCTATATCTAAAACTCCATAATTTCTTGTGACATTGGCATAAAGCCTTAAATTTAAAAGTGCATTTCATGGTTCACACATAGGAGTAGGGTGACCCTTTCAATTTCTGATGCGTGCTTAAAGGGCCCCTCACCAGGTCTGGCCATCTTGAGCTGACAAGCGCAGTAATTATAATATGCACTAATGATCATGTCTGCTAAGTGTTACATCCCAGCCAGATAGTCTACTTATATTGCGCAAGTGTGCCTATATACATGGCAGTGCTGTGACCTCACACATAGTGACACGTGACTTCGAGAATTATTCAAGGCAACATTAGTTATTTGTTTAATCTGTTGCTTCAATATGCGAATTAAAGTTAGAAATAATAAAACATAAAAACCGAATGTCTGCCTGTTTATGTTTCACTTTGTACCATAGGAGAAATGTACAGTCGCGAGCAAAAGTTTGGGGACCAAACGTACCGTAATATTGTTTTTTTTTTTCTTCGCAGCCTGGGCATTCTGGCTGAAATTAAGAGCGTTAGCCTATGTGCGCGTGTTTGACCAATACAATGCATTAAACCAATTCCAATACGCAAAGCTGCGTTTGAAGATATTTAGATTTTTTTGCCGATGCCGTGGTCTCCAAACTTTTGTTCGCGGCTGTATGTCCTTTGCGTCTGCTTGTTTTCACGTTGTGCAGTCGTGCACCCTAACAACAAAACTGTCATTTTCTGCTGTGTTCCAGCGCCGCGATCATGGCTCTTTCATCCTCTCACGCCTGTTTCATTGTTCGTGAATGTGGCACTGATCAGGTGTTCTCATGCAGAGCGTGAAAAATCGTCCGCTGCACAAAACGAGACAAAAGCAACAGCTTGCACGCGATACCGTCACCGGAAGTACGCCACTCAGCAAAAATGCAAGACAGAGAGAGAGAGAGAAAAAAAAAAGACAGAAAAGAGAGAGAACGCGGGGCCCATGACGTATGCGTCAGACAACCCTCCAGCTCTAGTATGAGAGAATGCAGGGAAGGAATTTTGCTTGCAGAGGCTAGACGGGGCAAGTGAAGTGAGTGTCTATGTTCGCGATGACGCTTGCCTCCTGAAATCATGGGTTCGCACCACTTAAATCTCTGCTATTAATGAACTAATTTGAAAAATTGTTCAGTAGAACACTCCTTAGAGGGCATGTAACAACTTCCGGCGTATAACCAAAATTTGCTATGCGGTCTGGTGAGGGGGCCTTTAAACCGCAAATTAACAGAGCTTTTCATAGCTTCTATGCTCTGAAAACTTCTGTGAACAGCTGCACAAGTCACTTTCAATAAATGGCAGAGTTCAAGCCTATCGCATTCGTTCCACAGGTCAAGTAACATACATCTTTCATGTTATTCCAACTTCACACATCATAACACACATGGCACTATAATCCCAAAGCTGGGATGTGCATAATTGCTCTTGGGTAAACAACCAAGCTACCACTGGTGCCTTAATTTATGGGGCTTCTGTGGTATTGATGGCTACAAAAGGCATTTTATAAACAGTAACACTGCATCAACTTGCAATGGAGCTTTAGTAACAAGTTGGTGTTGCTTTGGCATTTTACTAATTGACTACATCTGTGAAACATATTATGGTGTTCTTATTTCTGCCATATAAGCTGTGAAAAGGCAGCTGCTTAAAGAGGTACAGACATATAAACTTTGAAATTAAAATGCTGTGAATTCATTTCATGAGAGAGAATGCTGCTGTTTGCATTTGTATAGCAACATTTCCAGCCACAGAAATTGAAGTGCACTGTTTCAGAATAGGAGGACAAGTTTACTGATTTAGATGAGAGGTACTTGAAGTAGAAGCAATAGTAGTAGCCCATGCCTGAGTACCAATTATATGTAAAAAACGAAGTATACCAGTTGCTGCTTTCTTTTTTTTTTATCAACCTGCAACAGTTGCTGACCAATTTTTCTGACTCGCTTGATTATTTGGACTTTATTGCGGCACTGCCGTGGCCTTCATAGGGGACTGTTGTATAACTGAACATTATTACCACATCATCGTTTGTTCTATTTTCGGGACAAGATCTGAATGTTCCACATTGCAAATACTGCCACTGTGAATGACGGAACTAGCTATAGTTTATGTCGTAGGGTAGTTATCTTTCCGAGTGCTGTTTGGCTGCCAAACCTAATGGTGAAATGATTGAGTGAACACCAAATGAAACTTCCTTTGATCGTCTGCAGTATCAGTCAGTCAAGAACTTTATTAAGGTCCTGAGGAGTTTTAAGCCATTGGAGATTCTACGCGGGGAGCTCCTCTGGCCGAAACCGTAGGCGACGCCCAAGCTATGTGTTGTGACAGTATGAGGTCAATGCCACAATTTTGAAACGACCTCGTCCTTCTCCCATTCATTTCACCCTTTGCCATTGGCATTGCACATCAGACTGTGCATAGAAGACCATGAAACAAGTCTTTAACAAAATCTGAAATAAGTAATGTCATGCCTTACTGCAAGTCGGAGAAAAAAGTGTGTTCGAGATAATTCCAGCTGCTGGCGAAATAAACTGCAATAACATAATTTTCTGCAAATTCATTTTTTCTGACACCATTGTGGTCCCTTTTCATAAAAAAATAAAAATAAAATCAACTACTGCTTAAGCTAAGCCTATAAACTTCAGAATTTACAGCTATTATGCAAACAGCAAACTCGCCAATGTGTGCACTCTCAATGGGAATGAAGCTACTTTTCAACAAACTGTAGGATCAGTAGCTGAACACAAACAACTAAAAAGGATGCGCTTTTGCACGCATGCACATACAGTGAGCACCAAGATATACAGATCTGTCAATATCTTCATGGCAGAGAGTATTTTCATTTATGTACATTCTTTATATTGCAATGTTTCATGCCTCACACAAGAAAATCAAAGCGATTTGCTAAGTACCCCATGTAGGTTTTAATAACTTCACTTTCTCTTCTGTTCAAGCTCTATGTTTCTCTAACTTCCTTGACAAATGTGTTCATTTCAACAATAGAAGGTATTCTTGCTAACCAGCAGCCTTCACCAGCCATTTTTGTAATGTGAAATGTGATCTAAAACTGTGTTTTCCAAGTCTGCTACCGGTGTTGAGATAAATGCTTACTGCTGCGCCACCTGCCGCGGTAGCTTAGAGGCCATGGCGTTGCGCTGCTGAGCTCGAGGTCGTGGGTTTGATCCCTGCTGTGGCAGCTGCATTTCGATGATGGCGAAATGCAAAAACGCTCATTTATACTTTGATTTAGATGCACGCCAAAGCACTCCAGTAGGTCAAAATTAATCAGGAGGCCCCACTACGGCAAACCGTATAATCGTATTACTGTTCAGGCACTCCAGAATCTTTTTTTTGCACTGCTGTGTTTCTTACAAGGGCTTGTGACAGACTTAAATTCTGAAGAAACTTGGGAAGGAAAAACTAGCTGTGGTAACACAGCAGGCTGAATTCCGCTAGGGACACATGCATGTTGGTATGCTTTCATCCAACAAGGTGTGATGCTCCTAATCTATGTACTGTATTTCCACAAATATAATGTGACATTTTGTTGCGAAATTACCAGTCTGAGAAAACGCCTTCCGCCATATTCAGAACCATGCTCTAAATATAATGCGAGATTCACCCTACTCCCCCAATTTCATGGTTAAAAATTTGTCAAACTTTACCACTTGGTGACCAAACTTGATGAAAAAGAGCCAATGTCTCAATGCTGTAGACATAAGATAGATGTGAATGTGCAGGCGAGTGCATGTCAGCAAGAAAGTGAGAGCACAATGAAAGAGTTAGTGGCACAAAGGTGTCCAACGACCCAGTCCATTATTGTCTGCAAGGCCTCATCTATGCAAACACAGCAGCCCCAGTATGGGCGCACCTGGCCCCTCTGAGCAGTGCATCATGATTCTGATAGAACAATCCAGTACAATAGGCAATCTTCTGCAGCGGTGTATGCAATGGGTTCTGTGTGGCAATGCAGCTTTGTAGCACACTGCACATTGTACTATGCTTACGTTCATGGCTACAGTTGCATTACGCATATTTAGACTGCATTATAATTGTAATATATATATTTATATTTTCTTATTTTCCGAGTCGCCAAAAGTCCTCCCTAGCATCATATTTAATAAATACAGTACTTTCCCATCTATCAATTTAAAGTAGATGTCACATCAAAAAAAAATAATAATAACGTGCAGTTTTTGTTGCAGGTTTTCAGACCTTTAAGACGTTGGGTATAGATAACATTTTAAAGATATAATGGAGGCTGAATTTATAAAATACATGACTTGCATACACAGCCTTCCTGAAAAAAGCATATGTCTGTACCTCATTAATGAACCATAATATATTTATCATGCTAATACTGTCTGAGGGATACAGCAGATGTATGCTTTGATTCACATTCATTTAAATATGTGAGCTTTCAAATCTTCAATAGTATCAACTGCTCTGTTGGCAAGGTATGCTGCAGTTATATGCAGTTGGATTGCTTAAGAGCTGGCTGAATCTACACACAAATGGTTCTTGCATAAGGCAAACACTTCTTTAAATGTATCAATATTTACTAGAAATTTTCCATGATCACTGATAGCCTCAGCTTTGCCCTTTCTGTATTCTCACTGCAGACAGCCTACGCAAGTGAGTGTGTTGCATGTTTAGAGGCAGGGTTAGGTTGCACAAAGCCAACTGAAAAAAGATTTTGCTTCACCTGCAGCTCACGTGGCATGGGCAAAAATGCTAGCTGGTGCTAGACAGAAGAAGCTGCACTTGAACAGTAATTTGTTGTCTCTCTCTATCTCTCTCTGGCTAGCACCAGCTGAGCAACCATACCGCTATCATGAGTTGGTAACAGAGGCAGTGGATAAACAGCAGCTCAGCCCTGTTGGCTGACATCAAAGACTTTGCCACAGTTGCTGACGTTGCCATAAGCGTTTGATGCAGGACGAGACTGTGATGGGCTCTGGTCGCCTTCGCCTTCGTGCAGCAGATGACAAAAGACGCGATCGTGTCCTTCCAGCCCCATCACCACTGCTTTTCCATCCAGGGTCAGTTCACAGCAGGTCACAGCCAAATCAGGTGTGAACACTGCCAAACACTCCCCTGCAAATCAAGGTGAATAATTATAGTCAGTCTGTCAGTTTGGTGAAACAATGAAAGTAATTGTAATTCAGATAGGCCAATGTGTCAGGAGTTCATTTGTTCAGTCAGTGAAAATTAATAAATGGGCAATTAGCTTCAATAACCCTTTCATAAGCATGAAATACAGCGCCTTGTCCGTCTACTCACTTTGTACCGTCCTAGCACTGTTTGTTCCCGTCCTAATGATGTACCAACCAGCCCAGACCAGCACACTCCATGAAATACAGGCATATTGCAGTTTGTCACACAAAAATGTAGTTTAAAGAATTTCTATCCAGAAATTAAATGTTTTGAATGAGTAGTGGCACATATGTTATGGCAAGATGTACATATTCCTGTGGCTAGTATGGGTTGAAGTTGTGTAAACTATTTGTATTTGAAAACAAGACTAAGATAAAAAAACAAGACTAACTATTGACACATTGCCAGTGGTCATTAGGCACATAAGGATGAGAAGAAGTATAACTAACAGGGATGTGTGAATAATAAAAAAAAAATTCTATAGCAAATCGAATATCCAGTAATAATTTATGTGGTCATTAAAATTGATAGCTGCTACTCTGAATTTTTAGTAATCCAGAATGACATTGGGATTATTGACAAGTGAATTTGAAACATATAGGTGTCACCTCTTCATTAAACTGCTAGCCAGTGGACCAAAAATATGAAGCCAGTCAGTGTATCGATAAAGCTATCTAAAAAGCTTGCGTGGTATTCATGAACTATTTTAAACTACTCTATTAGATTTCAATACAGTGCTATCACCATTCACATATGTATTCATCAAATATACTCGTCACCATCACTAGGATCATCTTCAGTGTTTGTTTCTTTCGAATAGAGCATTGGGATAATGGCTGCCGCACAAGTGGTGAAGGTGATTTTTGGTCCCTCCATGCTGTATTATTCCAAGCTTCCATGGGGCTTCATGCAGGTCACACCACTTGGTGACCTGCATGACTGTCACCATGCACCAACAGGAGCATGTAGGACCCTCCAACCTTGCCACATCTGCCTAATTGGCCTATCACTCTTGAACTGTCAGTACCTGACAGTGCATTCCACACATTTTGCTGATCTCTTTCGTGATGATACTGAACATTGGCTGGACAACTCTCTCGCAAGCCTTTGAATATCACCTTCTACCTCACCAATTATAGGACCCGATTTCTCAACCACACGCATGCCTCTCCTGACTGGACCACATTAAAACGGCATTTGGCAGGTTTTTGGCACCCCAGCCATTTATTCTGGAGTTGCCAAGAGGAATCTTTATAGACACATGAAACTTCACAAGACGTACACCTCTTACATTGAAGATGTCCCTGCCTTTTGTTGCTCAGCGAAATCAGCCATAAAAGAGTCCGATTGTATTAAATTGCATCTTAAAAGAGACCAGGCCCACCATGTTTAATGCCCTACTGGTCAATAATCTGACCAAAATTGACAATTTCATTGCCACATGCCAACGTCTCAATAAACTGTGGGTAATCAACTTGCAGCCAGACTGTGACACGTATTCCCCTTTGGGTACGGAGCTCTCTATGCTTATTTTGGCTGTCATATGCAAAAAGCAATAGGTACATGGCTTGTCATGTCCTCCTACCACCCAACCCTACTCTTCTAATGCTGGACTGCGTGAGATTACCACAGTGAAGTTGGTATCCGTGACCTGTGCTGTGAACTCTACCGCTCAGGCCTTTCCCCACCGGCCAGATATGCATAAGATGTTGCCATGCAACCTGTCTTCATTATGACAGTGCCTCCTAGTCCTACTCACGACCATTTGTTGTGAGCACTAATCGACCATTTGTCATGAGTGCAGTAGCGCACCCAGGATCTCTGCCGGGTAGGGGGGGGGGGGGTTGACAGTTTGCCTTAGTTTGCCAATACCATCTAAACAGCACTAATTTCAATTTCTTCACGAGAAATTGTCAAAAAACGCGCTTTTTGCACAAGTTTGCGAGTGTGCAGACGATTACACGTCTTACATCTTAGTTACAGTACTCAAAGGCGCAAGGAAAAAAAGGGGTGAAACAAAAGGGGGGGGGGGGGGTTACAACCCGCGACACCTCCCCCCCCCCCGTCGGTGCGCCACTGCATGAGCGCCAGGCGGACTTACTAATCCACCTGGCACTTACCCTGCCTAATTTGTTACTGTTGCAGTATTCACAGAAATATCTTCCGGTTTCATCAAAAAAGCCCACAAGACAAATGCTGCAACTATGACATGCTGTTGCAAGGGACAACCTTCCTCCCCTTGGACACTACCAGCACTGGTCATCACCAATTTCCTTCTTTTTTTTTTCTCTTTGTTCTCCTCTCCCAACGTGCCTTGCAACTACCATCTGGGGCACTGCTGCTCTCCTTCCCCCTCCGCTGCTTCACATCGCCCCTCTAGTCATCCACCCATGGTCCTAATTAATGTTTAGAAATGATGCAGTTTTTGGAGGGAAAGCTGCACTGCAGGCTACAATTCGTCTCGAGCATCCATCCAACACATTACCAGTGTGCATAGAAGCTGTGCCAGTTGAAGCAATGGCTCACACGGGAGCTGCTATTTTCATTATTCATACTGATTTGTGCTTCTGCTTCTGCAAACTTACAACACCTAACCTTGGAGCCTGTCCACGAGGTGCAAATGATGTTATTTGACCATCAATGCAGTGAACCGTATAAGTTTTTTTCAACAGGATCCACGAATATACTCAGTTCATAGTGCTGGTTCCGCGTGCTCACACACTCATTTTAGGCTGAAACATTCTCCCTCTTATGCCTGCTTTCATTCATAGTCTCATTCACTTGACAGAGACTCCGTGATCAACTGACATGTACAAGTACTGCCTTTGCTTACTGACCATCACTAATTGCCTCCAGTGACCTGATCATGAGCAACATTTTGCTATGATTTTCAACATCATTGATGGCAACATTAATTGTTCTGTCTGCCTTGTTCACTTTGCCAGCAGCACTGCCATTCTGGCTGGACTCAAGACAACCACTTAGTTGATTCTGCTTTGTCTCTATTGTTACCTTGCATACTATTTCATCACCACCACTAAGAGGTTTCCACAGAACTGATTTGCCATATATAGTGTCCCTGCGCTTCAGAGTTGTTGATTAATTTGGCCTTGCCCTGCAATGTGCCTGCCTCCTGCTAGTCTCCTTGTTAGCTTAGATGGTAGAGTGATTACCCAAGAGAGATATCAGTCCCATGCTCGATCCTTGAACCAGGACAAATTTTTCTTCAACTGCAAAGCTTTATTTGTGAGAAACTTGTATGGGTTTTCCTTGTAGATTCGTACTACTCACGGGTGGATGTTTCTCTTTCATTTCAACTTTACAGTTGTTGCCGACCATTACTCTTTATGCTGGCTGTCAATGCTCAAGAACTTATCTGGAGGCCTTGGTCACTAGATACTTCAATTGAGAGTATGGCTTTGATGCCACCTACAGATCTACAAAGAAACATCAGGATGACAATGTACTGCCTGACTGCCAACTACCACCACTTGTAATGTCTGCACACCACATACAATGAGCAAGCCTGAGGATGTGCCTTAGGCATAGGTCGGCAGTGTGGGAGAACACTCACTCACGTTCACACTCACCTCCACTCACACTCACAGCACTCACTCGCACTCACTTCCACTCATACTCACTGGCGCTCACTCGCACTGACCTCCACTCACACTCACAGACACTCACTCGCACTCGCACTCATCTCCACTCACACTCACAGGCACTCACTCGCACTCGCATTCACCTGTACTCACACTCACTGGTACTCACTCGCACTCACCTGCACTCACACTCACCTGCACTCACAATCACTGGTACTCACTCGCACTCACCTGCACTCACACTCACTTGCACTCGCACTCACCTGCACTCACAATCACTGGCACTCACTCGCACTCACACTCAATGGCACTCACTCGCACTCACCTGCACTCACACTCACTGGTACACGCTCACACTCGCATTCACTTACACTCACATTCACTGGCACTCAACTGCACTCACACTCACTGGCACTTGCTTGCACTCACCTCCACTCACACTCACTGGCACTCACTCGCACTCACCTGCACTCACACTCACTGGCACTCGCTCGCACTCACTTACACTCACATTCACTCGCACTCACCTCCACTCACACTCACTGGCACTCACTCGCACTCACCTCTTTGAAATGAGTGCGAGTGTGAGTGAGTGCACTCATGAGTCACTGTGCCGATCTATACCACTCACAATTCGTGTATATTCATAACGAAGCTTCCAATTTAGCACCTGTTGCATCGGGAGTGCACCAAGGCAGTGTTTTGGATCCAGGTTTATTTTTAATATACACAAAAGATTTGCCTTCCCGATTACATGGTAACATCCGTCTATTCGTTGACTATTGTATTTTGTACCGCGAAATTAATCACAGTGATAATCACCATATACAAAATTCTGCCTTTTCTTGGTGTCAGGAGTGGCAGATGACTCTAAATGCCGAAAAATCTGTAATGCTAACAGTAAGAAAGAAACAGATATCTGAGTTTACTTACATTATTAATGACACACCTCTCACTTGTGCATTTCAGCGTAAATATTTAGGTGTCACTTTAACATACGCTCTCCGATGGGAAAGCCATGTTAACAAAATAACCTCAACAAGTGGAAATCAATGTACATGCTGAGCACTAAACCGACTCTTTTTTCTGAGAAGACACCTTCGTCTTGCACCCCCAGATAAAATTTGCTGGCCTATAAAATGCTTGTTCGAACAGTGCTGGAGCACGCCAATATTGTTTGGTTTCCGTACACAAAATAACTAATTGCAAGAATGGAAGGGGTGCAGAGGAAGGCAATAAGGTTATGTTTTAATAAATACAAATTAACGGATTCATTGACTAAATTACTAAAGAGAGCTGGTTTATTAACACTGCAAAGTAGAGCAAAACTAGCACGACTAAAGTTTTCGTTTCAATTTATTCATGGTGACGTAAACATTGACGTCAGCCCCAAACTCTCTCTGTCCATCTCTCTGTCATTGACATTAGACGTGTGCATGCTTGCCGCCCATGCTCGCTAAGCTCCCCTTCGGTCGGATTGAGCCAAGAGAGCGGGAAATAGAGGGAGAGATTGACTGTCCGTATACTTAGTCAACCACTTAACGCCGAAACAAACACAAAAGGGAGAACAAAGCGGTATCTATCATTGCATCTTCGCTTTTTCTCCATGTATGCGAGCGTGCGTGTCTGTTACTCTGTGCTAACTTGGCTAGTCCCTCTTCCGCTCTGCCTGTTCATATAAGGAGCCTGTACGTGTACGTTTAAAAGGGAAGCAGGAAGAAAATGAGGAGCCATTCCCGCCCTCTGAAGGCGGATGACCAGCGAAGCTGTAGCAAATCACATGTTATTAAACGTCTTCACTCATTGGAAGTCATGGCAAAATTTGCCGGTCATGATTTGGATATGTCTGCCATCAGCGCTCCAGCCCATACATATTCCCTGGTGTATTAAAGAAAAAAAGCGAAGCTTCGATTGCAATAGGAAATTAGTAGAGAGCTATACGAAGCAAGGATAGTAGTTTAATGGGCCGTATAAACTTGTAAACATTCGCCTACTAACTAAATAGACAAGCACGGTGTCACGCGCAAACAGGTAAACATGAGCGCATCTCGCTCGATGACCGCGGAAACTCGCTGTCAGAACGCTGGAGTAAGGAGGCGCAGCTATAGCCGCGAGCGAATTGACCTTCGTGCCGTCTCTCGCTTCAAAGCGAACTACATAAACGTCGAAAACACGGCGCGTACGAAGTTACCGGCTCTAGTTGAACATAGTTCACGTCGCAAATCGCTGTGAAGAGGAGGCGCGCGCGCGCGCCCTTTTTCGACGTCACAGATCGCTTTCGAGATACGACACCTACGCGGCCACCGCTGGAGCAAGACGACCCCCCCCCCCCCCCGATGCCTGACGCCACGGTGCTCTTACACCGTGGCCTGACACGCGACAGAAGCAGCGTGCTTCCGCCCCGCCTTTTCCCTCGCGCGCGCGAGATTCAGCAGCAAGTGTCGGCTGACCCTCGCAAGGTTTCACTCGCACACGCAGCGTACCGCCGGCACGCTGCGACGATTTTACCGTGTTTGGACTTTATACGGAACCTCACAACGACGTCCACGACCACGGCAGAAGTTCGCTTGGAGTGTCCATATAATTGCTATCACAATATAATATATCCGCTCATCTCATTATACATTGTCTCACTCATGCCTGATCCTTGGATTATTACGACCTTAGTGAGTGGTTTCTATCTTGGTGTGTACAATCTGCTAGTGCGATAAGTCATCACCGCGAGTGAGCTTGTGCACACAACGTGCCTCCATTTTTCCGCAAGCAAGGTGAACCGATATCACCTCTGCTTATCGTTCAAGCACTCACCACGTTCACACTCACTTCCACTCACAACCACTCACTCATGTTCACACTCACCTGCACTCACACTCACGTTCACACTCACCTCTACACACCCAGAAGCACTCACCCCATTCACACTCATCTCCACTCACCCTCACTTCCACTCACACTCATTGGCTCTCACCTCCACTGACACTCACTGGCACTCACCTCCACTCACTCACACTCACTGGCACTCACTCTCACTCGCACTCACTTCCCCTCGCACTCACTGGCACTCACTCTCACTCACACTCACGCGCACTCACTTCCACTCACACTCACTGGCACTCACTCTCACTCGCACTCACTTCCCCTCGCACTCACTCTCACTCCCACTCACACTCACTCGCACTCACTGGCACTCACTCTCACTCGCACTCCCACGCACTCGCACTCACTTCCACTCAAAGTCACTGGCACTCACTCGCACTCACACTCACTGACACTCACTCCCACTCACCTGCACTCCCACTCACTGGCACTCACCTCCACTCACACTCACAGGCACTCACTCGCACTCACCTGCACTCACACTCACTGGCACTTGCTTGCACTCACCTCCACTCACACTCACTGGCACTCACTCGCACTGGCACTCACCTGCACTCACACTCACTGGCACTCACTCGCACTCGCACTCACCTGCACTCACACTCCGTGGCACTCACTCGCACTCACACTCACGCCTTTGAAATGAGTGCGAGTGAGTGTGAGTGAGTGCACTCATGAGTGAGTGCGCCGACCTATGGCCTTAGGCAGTTCTTGTACTCGCAGTTCTTGACATGCTTCCTTATCACCACCCTCATACACTTGCATATTGTTGACGTGCTGACTCGTACTGCTGTGCTATTTTACCAAACCAACTGTCTTCATCTTTTGCGTTGTCCTAATGCCAGAGGCTCTATTGGCAATTGAAAAATTTCAAGCTTGTAAAATTATATACTCAAACAGTACATGTTAAATCCCAAAGTACACTGCTGAGTTTTTCTCGTTCCCTGCTCACTTTGTGCCCAGATCCTGGAAAGTTCACAATGATCCCATGGCTGGTCATTTTGGCTTCCATAAAAACAATTTACTGCATCCACAGATGCTTTTTCTCACCTGATCTTGCTACCAGCATAGCCAAATATGCTACTTATTACATGCTTTGCTGACAGACCTCAACTCTGGCTGGATTACTTTAACCTGTCTTGTGTCCTGACGCTGTTTTCGCTGTCACTGCTATTGACATGTGCAGACCTATACACACCTGTGTTAGTGGTAATCAATGTATAGTAACTGCAGTTGACCTTATTTTAGAAGACATATTTCTCAACCAAATCCTTTGGGCATCCAACACCATACCCAAGATGACTTCAAGCTACTACCCTCAGACTAATGGCTACCCAGAGCACTTTCAACATACAATGCACATCATAGCAATGTAAATTGACCTGACCACACCAATTTGAGATGCCATTCTGCCATTTGTGAAACACTGCTGTTCAATGCACTACAGGCTATTCACCATTTTTTTCCTAATTAACAACCAGTTACTAATCTCTTTCCTTGACATCTGCTCTGCCCCCATGGCCTTTTTGGCATCTTTGTGACAACAATGTTGACAACATGCCTAACCTCAACACTGAAGCAAGTCAACAAGACCACAAAAATCAAATTATCATTATGCATCTCACTGTGCTGCTTTGTTACATCCTGGCAACAATGTTTTGCTATTTAGTCTGAGCTCCCAGACTAAATCAATTCAACCCTTTTTATAGGCTTCTACACTGCGCAGGAACAAACATTGCCGGTGAACTATTGCATCAGTCCTGTTGCCCTTTCAGAAAGTTGTTGCCGTGGTGCTGAGATTCTCTCATTTCAAGGGATTCCTCTGGAAGCCATAACTAGCATAACTGCCATGACTAGCAGCTAGGCTGACTGCTTTCACAAGCAAAGGAAAATAGTGCAAGCACTTCAGTCATCTTTATCTTCTTCATCTGTACATACACTCTAAGAAAAGGTTACACCCCTTTGAAGCTTACCTTATCCTCCAATAACAATCACTATCTTACGTGGCTTTCCCTTTTTCTCTTTAAAGACGAGACATAAATACCCGAAAAAAAAAAGTTTATTTTTTACCTAAAAATTTTGAAGAACACTGAGAATGGGCATAATCAAAGAAAAAAATACATATATATTTTGCGGAAGCTTTATCAGCAATAGGCGAAAAGCACCGGGCAGAAAACTGTATGTGGGCTTCTTCACCCCAAGCCACCTATGACTTTGTTTGGAATTTTTACAGACAGCTCTCATCATATGTGAACCACAGGTATACATTTCACTGCTTTATATCACGTGTGTGATACCACTGCAGCCGAAGATCTTGCATCGGTCTGTCTCCTCTGACCGTGTTTTCAAAATACTGTGAGTAGCATGCCTAACTTCTTTCTCAAACTGTGTTTCTGCTCAAAAACCAACAACTGAACTTTGCTGCCATTCAGTGTTGGCTGAATGGCATTTAGCCAGAAACTTCATACTCAATAATGAAACTTAGCAAGAAAAAAGTTTTCTTCTGGTATATTGCCTGTATGCAATACTTGTCCATAAAGGGTGAACACTGCGTGCCCGGTACACTTCCATGTCACGAACAACAGGCACGTTATCAGCAAGACGTAGCATGCTTGACAAGAATGTAGCGAGTAGTTTTCAAGAAAGGAAACGCAAGCAAGACAGGTGACGATTATTGTTTAGGGACAAGATGCGTCCCACAGGGCATAAACTTTCTTTACAGTGTACTCTTTGTTTGTGGTGTTGCTATCAGCATGCTTTCCTTCCAAACAAAATGTCGGGATTATGACTGCCTTACAATATTTGATTTAGTGCCATTATTATTCATATTTGAGTTAAGTTCAAAAATCATTAGTTTCACACTTGTGAATTAATTCGCTTCACATGATGCACCCTCAAACATAGATCAGAATGAACCTTGAAAATGTCAGATATTGTTTCTTCTGCTGGTTCCTTACTGCAATGTTAAATGTAACCTTTTTTGTAAGAAGTGCACTTATTCAAGTCAAAATAGATGTGACAACTAAACTTGATGAACGTTATGAGAGCACAAGTGCACATGAATAAAAGTTATAGGGCACATGTGTCAAGACAGTGCTTGGAAAATCAAGCAACAAGCAGAAATCCATTCCTTGATGTACTGCTGTCTGAGTAATTCCCTTGATTTATAAAAATAATTTTAGTTGCTGTCAGCTGTCAGCAGGTTCCAAAGAAAGTGAAACCACTCACAGCACACCATTAGGGAAATTTACACAAGCTGGAAAACTTGTGTAAAACAGCACATTTTTATAAACTCTGGACATTTTCCCCCAAACTTTCACGAACTTTCCTAGAGATATGGATAATACTCCTACGGCATAAAAAATTATTTCTGCAAGATCAGTGGCATTCAAAGCATGGTGGAGATTATCTTACCTGCTGCTAAAAGGTTAACTTCAGTTTAACATACAGTTTCTGTTCTACATGATAGCAGAAAGCATATTACATTTAGCTGTTTTCTCAGGGCAAAATATTTTTACGATTAATTTTACATTCTGTCCACCCTTCGTCACTGGCTCAAACGTGTGGCCAATCTAACAAAGAAACTGAATAGAAACAAAACTGTTGCAAAATATGACCCCTACTTTTTCTCAGTTGTTTTCTGAACTTGGTGGAAATAACACATTTTTAAGAAACAATGCTTGCTCTCAACATCTTGAACCAATAACTAAAGCCTGCCACTGCTATCGACATGCTATAAGTCTTTAACAGTTAAGTGCCGATATAACCAACTTCAATGTAATGAAATTGTCTATGCAGTAAATCATTTTACTTTTCATAGCCTGATGTCTATAGACCGCCATGTATTTTAGCCTCAATATAACAAAGCGTGTTTAGCCAAGATTTTAATGTGCTGAAATATCCCCACAGCCGTGAAGGAAGACTGGAATTAAAATTAAAACTCTACTGCACACACCAGTGGCCAAATGGCTGAATTATGCATGGTTCTTTGCAGATTCATGACAATGGTGTTACAAGGTAAAGCCATCCCCAGATGCAGGCTCAGATGTTGCACTGCATGTAAGGTTGCGTGATGAAAAGCTACCAGCGTGTTCACATGAAATGAGAACAGAGTGTTTCAGTTGATAGAACCCATGTACATTTAGGAAAGTGTGGAAGCATTGAAACCTTACTACACAAGCGTATACAGTACATACAAAGCGTGGAGCTCGTGCATGGATGTGCAGCAGCAGGCCTTATCTACAGAAAGCAATGTGCTATCGACCCGAAAAGTTTACGGACCAAGAAATCTGACAAAAAGCTGAATATCTCTGCAGCCTCAAAACGCAGCCTGGTATTCCCACTTCCAGCCTCTACTGGTATATGCGAGCAACATTGTGATGTACGGTTTTACTGGCTACTTTTAAAGGCTGCTTGGATATTTAGCGTTTTCTGAGATCCCGTGGTCCATAAACTTTTTTGGTCGACAGTACATACGCTGCATGAATGTGCATGTGCAGTAAAACAGGACAAGCCATTGCCATGGACGAAGGAAAAAGACTGGGAGCATGAAATCAGGCAGATAACCTTGGCAGGCCAACTTCCTACATGCCTATCTCCCTCTTTCTCCTTCCCTTCATGGCCCATTGGACAGCTGACTCTTGGGCAAGAGGTCTACATACACTTGCCAGACCTCTCATGGCATTCTTTGGTTCATGGTAGCTTTTAGTGAAGCCTATATCATGATAGGCCTGTGGAAGCTACCGCGTACCTATCACGTGGTGCAGTCTAATTTTCGATGAGCCTTCCTTTATATTTTTATGACTAGGCTTCAAATAGCCATGTGACACTCCATCTTAGCCTACTGCTTCCTCCATGGCTGTAGCGTGCCAGGATAAGCATTTCGCCGATGCTTAGTCGATGAGCTTCCCTCTAACAATCAAATGCGGAAACAACTAAAGAGAAAACTGAAATGTATCTATGCACCACGCCGATACCACGCTGTTCAAAGGTACAGCTGTCCTCAGGCGTTACACCACGTGTGAAATGGCATGACAAAGAGAAAGAAAAGATGAAGCTACTGAAGTTCTCAAGCGAAACATGTATAGAATGGGAATGTAGCAGTCAAAAACACTTGCTAAATTTTCATGCGGCGCAGGAGCAACGAAAGCTTACTGCAAAAACATACGCATAAAGCATGGAAAGCCGTGGTACACAGAGTGCATGCGCTGTCTACGAAAAATTACACGGGTGGAAAGTGTGACAGGGCAAGGCATCGGGCACCAGGAAACTAATTTTGTAATAACGCCAATGCTTAAGTCGACAAGTTTCCCACTAAAGACTATCAACTGTGGAGACTGATACACATTTGTGCACTTCATTGATACTGCACAAAGATTGTGCAGTACGTGCTACATAGCCACAGTTGAGGAGTGAGCTTGGTGCAGCTGTCCTCAGGCGTTACACCACGTGTGAAATGGCGTGACAAAGAGAAAGAAAGAAAAGATGAAGCTACTAAAGTTTTTAAGTGAAACATGTATAGAATAGGAATGTAGCAGTCAAAAACACTTGCTAAATTTTCATGCAGCGCAGGAGCAACGAAAGCTTACTGCACAAACATACGCATAAAGCATGGAAAGCTGTGCTACACAGAGTGCATGCGCTGTCTACGAAAAATTACACAGGTGGAAAGTGTGACAGGGTAAGGCATCGGGCACCAGGAAACTAATTTTGTAATAATGCACTAGGTAACTAAAGACTATCAACTGTGAAGACAACCAAATAGGAGACTGATACACCTTTTTGCACTGCATTGATACTGCACAAAGATTGTGCAGTACGTGCTACATAGCCACAGTTGAGGTGTGAGCTTGGAAAAGAGGGCTGCAGCACATGCATAGGTGGTTGGTTGGTTGGTCACAACTTTATTGAGATCCTGCAGAGCTTTTGCCGACCGGTGACTTCCCCGATATTTTCTTTTTCTTAATTACTCAATCCAATATTTTGGAGTACGGCTCTTACACAAGAATGCTATATGGTACTTCAATGTAATGAAATTTCGGGGTAATGAAGTGCTAATTTCTGTCCCTTCGTTATACAGTTAAACCTCGATATAGTGCAGTCCACTTGTAATGATACCACATATAACGATATATCGGTTATAATGATGAGTCGACTTAAAAATATCAACTTATGCATTAGGGCTATGAGAAAAAAAAAAAAAAAAACATATACAGGGTGTCCCACCTAAAAGTAGCCAATGTTTTAAAAACGACGGAGTGTGCTAGGAGGCTCAAACCAATCAGTGGTGTTGAGGTTCGCGTGTCCTAGTCTGCGGTATTTTTTTCGTTTTGCAAATCCAATTAATTAGTATAAACTAATTGCCTAACTTTTTAAATATTGGCCTCACCAAGAAAGTGCCAATACGAAAGTTGTAGATCACATTTAAAAATGACCCGACTGAAGTGTTTGCAACTAAGTACTATTGATGGAGCTTCTTGTAATTGCCTTTAAAGAAAGCCTGCGAAATACAAAAACAACCACATGATCGTGCCAGTATTTCAGCGCCCCCAGGCAACCGATCATTAAAGGACATTGTTTGTATGCTTTTTTCGAGAGTCACTTGCGTGCCCTGTCGTGATCGGGCGCACAGAGCGAGCGGCGGTGATGAAGGTGGGTCGCGCTTCGACGTGACGTGGCATAAACATATCATTCGCTCCACTTGTGGGTGAAGGCCGAACACACAAGGCAAGAAAAAAAAAAGAAGAAAAAAAAGAAGAAAAGAAAATAAGCTCAGGCTTGAGTAAATGTTGACTGCAGAACTATTTAATCAGGAAGGAAAATGCAATTGTCATGTTCTTCTTTTCGTTCGCAATCATATCTTACTTGCGAGAGTTGTTGGTGTGTACCTTGCGGCCACCTGAAACACCAAGCCCATCCCGGAACCGCTGTACAGATATTCGAATTTCGTTTCTTGATTGATCGTCTGGGAGCACTGAAATAGTGGCGCTATCATGCGGTTGTTTCTGTATTTCGCGGGCTTTCTTTAAAGATCATTACAAGAAGCTCTATCAATGGTACTTAGTTGCGAACACTTCAGTCCAGTAGCGCACCCAGGATCTCTGCCAGGGGGGGGTTGACAGTTTGCCAATACCATCTAAACAGCAATAATTTCGATTTCTTCACGGGAAATTGTCAAAAAATGCGCTTTTTGCGAGTGTGCAGACGATTGCGCGTCTTTCATCTTAGTTGCAGTACTCAAATGCGTAAGGAAAGAAAAGGGGTTAAACAAAAGGTGGGGTTAAGTCGGCCTCAGGGGGGGGGGGGGTTACAACCCCCGAATCCCCCCCCGTCGGTGCGCCACTGCTTCAGTCGGCCATTTTTAAATATGATCTACAACTTTCGTATTGGCACTTTCTTGCTGAAGCCAACATTTAAAAAGTTAGGCAATTAGTTTATACTAATTAATTGCCTTTGCAAGACGAAAAAATTATTGCAGACTAGGACACACGATCCTCAAGACCACTGAGTTGGTTTGAGCCTCCTAGCACGCTCCATCATTTTTAAAACATTGGCTACTTTTAGCTGGGACACTCTGTATAACGATATGTTATTCACCGCATATCAGATATAATGATCGAAAATTTTGCTTCTTGGGGGAGTTTTTTATGCAGAATAATGGTGAAATTTGCGTTCCTAAGTTGCCCTTAAACCGAGACGGGGCGAAAAGTTTGCTTTCGCGAGTTCGTATCTGTCGCCATTACCACACAGCGCGTCCCGCCAAACATTACTAGAACCAACTCAGTTTCACAGCTCTGCATATTGGCAAGCGCAAGCATGTGGCCCACGCGGTGGTCGCGCGAACTAACGGCGCTGCGGGCGAGTCCGGTTACCGGTTGTCCATGTCGGCTGCTGCTGCAGCGGCACGGCAGCTTGGTATTGCACACGCGTTTGCTCATCTGTGTTGATTTATTACTCCACTGAAAAGCTATAAATACTGCCTTCGTGATTAGAGTTTATGGTTTTCACTATGGCTGACAGCTTCACAAGCGCAGTACAAATCCTAAGGGCGAAGTGAACGCTTCGATTTCAATGGCTATGCTATACTGCGAAGGTAATCCGACATCAATTGTGACTGGATGTGCCCGCCACATAAGGCAGTTCATAATCGATTATGCGGGAGGGGGATAAAAGCAGGATAGCTAATGAGGGAAGAAGAAAAAAAAGATAGAAAACTACCAGATAGCGTAAAAAAGCTTTAAAAATTGTTTATTCGGTCATCTGCAAATGGAGAGAGTTCTTTTACATCCTATACAGGGTGTCCCAACTATAATGCACCAATATTTAAAGATATGCACATGGGACAGAACCAAGGTAATGTTGTTTGCCGTCGCTCGGAGACACTCAGATTATTTTGTGCATTCCGCCTAAATACATAATTAGTCTTATCATTTATGTTTACACATCAAAAGTAGCACTTAGCTGACTACTTATAGCCGCTTGTTCAACCTTGTGGGGATGCGCGACTCTCACGCGTCTCCTGTAATCCGGCTTCACCGCGTGGCTAAGTGCCAGCGGCGGTCGTAGTGGTTGCGGCGCACTGCGAGAGATGGCGCGAGGGTCGCGATGCTAACGCCACCGATTGGCAGGGTGACTTAGGAGAAAAAGGTCAAAGGCGCTTCCTCTTTGGGTTGGGATCGGTGAGCGACGCGGACGTCCCGTACGTGCGCCGATCCACGCTTCGCGAGACGTCTCGCGTGGCTCGGAGCGGGGCACCGGTATGGACGAACACGGATCGTTCGAACGCGCCACCGTTCGCGTGACCGTACACGTGAACGACTAGGCGATGGTGTCATTGCATGGGGCGAAAGTATTCGCTCGCTATCGGGTCGCGGTGAGTCGGACTTACTTGATTTGTCGTGCGCTCATGTGAATGTTCTATTGGTTGTAATTCGGCTAGTGTGCATTAGTGTATGAAAGGTGCAATAAATGCCCTTTTGATTGTTTGCACTACTGTGTTGTCGTTCCTTTATCCCAAGAGCATGTGTGAGACCCCACAACCTGGTGCAAAACACGTCAGCATATCGCATGCTCGACACAAGCCAGGCTTCACACCTCTGCAGACCAGTGCGAGCACTCAAACCTCCGAACAAACTTCTGCAGGATGCAACAAATACGCAGCAAACATAACAACCACACGAGACGCAGCCGCAGCGAAGAAAGCGCCCAACCGGAAGTGCTACCAGTGGCGCGACTCGATCACAGCGCTGTTAGTTCTCGTGACCGCCACGAAGCCCATGTTTTCAGCAGAGGTGTGAAACAGAGTTAGTTCTATTAACGTTGGTCCCGCCCGCGCACCGATTGCGAAAGCCACGGAGAGCATCGCAAGTTGGCGCAGCGTGCACAAGATGGCGCCAGCTGCTTCGCGTCCGCGTTGCCGACGGTCGTGCGAGCGTCCATAGAAGAGGAAAGGGGGGGGGGGCGAAGGGGGCTGCGCTTTCTTCCTACAATCTCACTCTCAGCGAGCACGGAAATGCGCAAGGGAAGCAATGGGAGGTGCGCCGACAAAGCGCAAAGCTGCATCACTAGAGACGAAGCTGCAAATCTTGCAAGACTTAAAGAAGTACGAGTTCGCACAGTCGATGATATCGACGATTATGAAAACCGGGAACGCCACAATCATGAAGGCTTGAACTAGTGGCCATGCCAATCAACGGAAAAGGCGTGCTTTGTGCGCCAGGATGAAGCCCCCATGGGTGAAACTAACATGGGGGGAGCATGTCGCTACTGACGATGAAATAGGTGGTGCTTCGATGGAGGAGTTTCTGAGTGCAGATAGTGCTGCCTAGTTCTACGAAGAGTTCTCCGACGGGCCGTTGGTTGTCGTGACAGTAAGTGGCGTTGTGCGACAGAGGCGATGACGAGATTGATAATGGCCCGTCTTTGACAGCGACCCCAAAGTGCAATGTTGTCGATCGAGTCACTCATTGATTTCATGCACGCTAAATTATAGCCGCCAGTTTTCGCGCAGTAGCTGGATGCGATGCACACCGCGGTTGTGAACCTGAAAGTTCCGCGAAAGCAAGTGCAGATTTCTAACTATTTCAGTGCGTCTAACGATTGAAACACTATTTAGAGGAAATAGGTATAAATAAACGTTTTATTTTTCACAGCCTACTTTCTACAACGTAATTTTTTATCGCAAGTGGCAAATTTGGTTTTGGGACTACAGAGGTATATTGTTTTTTTGCCGGCAGTCCAGATATAGTGATGATTGGTTATAACGATCGAATTTTTCAATCTTGATATCGTTATAAGTGGACTGCACTGAAATTCTCGGCTTAACAAAATTCTCGGCATAACGAAATATTTAACTTTTTATAACTTCTTGTCAATAGAACACCATGCATTTAGAACCTCAATATAACGAAGTGCATTTATACACAATTTCAATATAACGAAATTTCAGTGCCACCGCGAAGGAATACTGAGACAATAAATAGAAACTTCTGTGGACGCAGATGTTCATAGGGAAGAATTACAAGCAGCTGCTAGCGAACACGCTTCTAAAATTGTGCACGTACCCGCCATGGTGGTGTAGTGGTTTTGGCGTTGCGCTGCTAAGCCAAAGGCATGGGACCAAATTCTGGCCGCAGAAGCTGCATTTCAATGGGGGCGAAATGCAAAAACTCCTGCGTCCCATTCATTGGGTACCCCAGGGGGTCAAAATTAATCTGGAGTCTTCTGCTAAGGCGTGCTTTATAATCATATTTTGGTTTTGGTGTGTTAAACTCAAGAATTGAATTTTTAATTTAAATTGCGCATTGCATGACCAAGAGCGAGCCTTGAAACGGAGCGTCATGTTCTGCATAAACCCCAAGCGCAATAAGATCCTATTGCGCCCCACGCGCTGTATGCTTTAAGTGTGAGTGAAAGTGAGCGAGGGTGAGCCCAGAAGGATGGTGGCTTGATGAGTGCAGTCTTTCCGTGCAAGCAAGGGGAAAGGGATGGGGGGCAGGTTGGCGCACGTCTCCTTTTTTAGCGCGGCCGTGACTGCGCATGGCTGTCAATGTGACTGATCGCATGTGTAGTCCACATGCCCTGTTTTAGAGGTAATCTGCCGCGCGTGCAAAAAGTGGGCGTGCCGAGATGACTTGGAATCATGTGTGCCATCTTCCTGTGCGTTTAGTACTGGAGGTTCCGTAATCTTGAGTTTCGGAGCCACGCTAAAGCAAGACGCAGACGAAGCATTCACTTGCCGCTGCCGGCGTTTCTTACGATTGCACTGTCCTACTGCGGGCGACACTATCAGTCGTAGGGGCGAAGCGCACGCGAAAGCATTTTAGTTCACTTCGTAGTGCCGATTTGAAGATATTGTTGACATGGCAGGAAACCATGTTTCATTGCCGACTCTGAAATTCAACAAAATTAACTTTTTTCTGATTCAAATTTGCCTTTTCCGATTTCTCACTAATTCTGAAAATATTGCAGCCATTTCCGTGTTAAAAAAATCCATTGGCGACTGTACTTATTTGCATAAATGGTCGAATTTCTATATAACAAAGCTGATATTATGAAGCAAATTGCTGATTTTAGTGACTTCGTTATATCAAATGTTACAAAAAGGGATAAGGTGCCTCAGAAAGGCTCGAATCGTCAGAAAGAAAGGCCAGCCTTTCTGAGGCACCTTATCCCTGTTTATAACATTTATATCATGTGTACTACTCCATC
Source organism: Dermacentor silvarum (assembly GCF_013339745.2). Taxonomy (NCBI): domain Eukaryota; kingdom Metazoa; phylum Arthropoda; class Arachnida; order Ixodida; family Ixodidae; genus Dermacentor; species Dermacentor silvarum. The sequence goes on along the minus strand of NC_051154.1, from coordinate 107,309,955 downwards.
TGTCAGCCACCTCTTTTGATTCTGGATTTCGTTATATCAAGGTTTAACTGTACTGAGGTTTAACTGTATACATTTTTGGTACGCAGTGATGAGAAAGAATGGGTGATGTTAGTAAAACTTGCCTTTCATGACGTCCCAGACACGAACACTTCGATCAATGCCATCCGAGTTGTAAGTGAGTGACTTGAAGCCAGATTCATCAAGCCGAATTTGATCCACGGGAGCATTGTGACCTTTTAATGTGTACCTGCATGGCAATGAGAGACAGGAGGATGCAACAATAAAAGCTCACAAATTCAAATTTTACTGGGATGCCCAAAAAAGCTTTAATTAAAAAGAATTCAAATTAATGAAAGTTACAAGAAAAATAGCCTAAAATGTGACCTAGACCTAGGTTTCAGCTCTTGGAGTTCAGGTTAAGCAACTGAAAAAAAGTATGCCAAACTTGTTTTCCGATTCAGTTTTAACTGAAGAAGATTAATAGCCAAAGCCAATATTGTTGTGTAGAAGCAACATGCTGCTGCCTTTCAACTACAGATGTATTACCACTCCAGAGCTTGCAAGGAATTGTCTTTTCAAGGACTCACTGTCTGTTCTGCATCCAGCTGAGGAGCTAGGGGATATCGGGTTCTCCCGACCTCCCAACGAGCAAGGCCGCAGCAATGTGACCACTTTTGTCACTAATAGTTCTTCCTAAAAATTGCAGAATTTTACACTCAAAGGTCAAACAAAAGTGTTTTCTTGTAAAGAGATAAAATTGTTTATTAGTGGTTCCAATATGCGAGCCTTGACTTCATCATGCGAGCCTTCATCATCAAGATCAAGAATTCCTTTGATGCAGTTTGTTAAGGATTTCTAGAGTTGTGGCTCAGCACCCCAATGGAGTGCTGACTGACTTTCAGCTTGAAGAACTACACAACATATTGTCGTTAATCAATAATGCTTTTTTGCAATTACTGATAAGCTGTGAGAGAAAATGTAAAAAAGTTGGTCTTTTTTATCGGATGACAGCTACCCACGATGGCTGCGGTGCAGTGGGCAGCGGTCAATGGGTGGATGTGGGCAACTTGTGCAAATTTTCTTACAGTTGTAGAAGCTAACTACATCATTGAGAAGCTGCATGACCACTAAAAAACATTGAAAGGCTCTGATATTATTAGAGAGCTTACCTTCAGACTGATATGTTGCTACAGCATAAACTATCAGTCTTCACAATTGTGTTGATTTCTTCACGCTCCTCTAGCTCAAATGCACGCACCTGTCACTTACTGAGCTCTCCTCTCATGGCTACACAAAATGACAAGTCTGATGTTCTCAACTGGGTCGTTATCATCTGAACTGCCACTGACTGGTGATTATAAAAAATAGCTAGTGCACATATTTATTTAACCAAAACCTACAATGCACTTTCAAGAGCTTGTTGAAGCTACAAAGATAGTTCATTTGAATAACTGTTTTTAACATTTACTTTAGATTCATTTGTTTTACTTCCACCACAGTGAACCAGGTTCACAGCAGTGCACAAGAACCTCAGGAAATTATGCACCATGAGTTCAGAGGTGCAAACACAGTGCGACAGCAAAGCTGCTCAGTAAGAAATCCCAAAAAGCAGGTGCAGTGCAGGCCTTCTACTTGTTCGTTGCATGCGTTCTGTTTGAGGCCATATGCCATATCATTGGTGGTAACACAGCCCAAACTGCAGGTATGGCTGGTACAGTTGGCTTCTTAGGTGTTTGGCTTTAAAAAAAAAAACAGACACCACTGTCCCATTTGTGCAAGAAGCAATAAGTAACTGATGTACACGAATGCGTGAAAGCCTGGCACTGGCCATAGCTGTTAATCAGAATAAAAGTACTGAATATTTGCTATCTTATCAGTTGGTAATGCTGTCCTTATGTTGGAAACAAACACACAGCATAATTCTAAAAAATGCACATTGCAAAATCCCACTGTGCCTTTGCCGGCCAACAGGCAAGCTGCGTAGAGATGTCTGCTACATAGTTAAATAATAGACATAGCAGATGAGTGTAAGTGTGTTTCCATAGTACTTATGCCCATCTACTGTGTCCTCCATTGTTTTGCTGCTTGCACAATTGCACCAAGTAGCACTACCAGTAGGTAAGAGTCACAAAAATTATGAAATGGGCTTGCACCTTTCCTGCACTTTTTGAAATAAACAGCAGACTGCAGCACCATTAGAACTCCAGCAAGTGGCACAGGCAGATCAAGCAAACCTTATGGAACCAAAGCTATCACTGCCCATACATTATAGCGTTATTTGACATTTGATACCTGCTAATAAGAACAAGGCAGGTATAATGCCTAACAGTCAACTTGCTATACCCTTGAGACATTAACAGCTGCAATGGAGAATAAAAATGCAGAGAAAAGGAACTTATGTAGTTTCACACTGCTGAAGACTAAGTGGCATTACCTTCTTGCTCCTGTAGCAAGGTCCCACACGAGGACAAAGCAATTGTCAAGCCCATTGACAACACAACCACCCTGTGAGGAAATGGCAATGCTGCAGCTGTTTCGTTCAGGCTTCCATTTCTTGAACAATGTCCCACTTTGCAGGTCATAGACAATGATGAAATTTGGTGCACTGTCACTCAGCTCCTGCAATGTACAGTACGCCCCACTGAAAATTTGACACGCATAAAGCATAAAAAACTGTAATTTGTTTTGGTTTTGCATAAAGCCCGGTCAGCAATGCATATGCAACTTTATGGTAACAGCGACATGAGCAACTAATAAAGTTTACCATAATGTTTAAATATTGTTATATTTGGCTACCACTATATTTATAGTGCCCTTGCATATGTTTTTGTACAATTTGACTGCAAAAAAAAAAAAAAAATCTATGGGGGCACCTAAGCAATTCTTATCACATGCGAATGCGAGAGCATTACTTGTTGCCGAATGTGTCACTGAGTTTAGTGTTGCGGCGAAATGATGCCAAGTTTGTTGCTGCTGTGTTGAATGTGCATCTTGACTGAAGTCTCCTACGACAAGCATGGATGTGCCACAGCATAGAGCCGAAGGCAGATTCCTGTACACGAATGCTGCCGCTTCCGTTTGAGACAGATTTCGTGCCACGTATATACGCACAACCACAAGTCCCGTTTCGACAAACTGCACAGCGCACATCTCTCCTTCTGCACTGAAGCAGTCTCCGAGCTGGACGGGTCGTAGTCGAAGTCCTGGCTTGGTGTATATGGCGACGCCAGCAGCAATGTTGTTGGGTGCTGAGCGGTGCACACGAACGAGTATCCCGTGATCTCTCTCGTCATCCGGCCTCATCCATGTCTCCGGCAGGCAAAGTATGTCGCCTCTGTTGATGTTCACATCGTGCGCCACATCGTCCATGTGTTTCGGTAGAGAACACACGTTGAGACATGTGACAAGGCATGAAGCCCGATCCGCCGTGAGCTTGCACTGCGCTCTGCGCCATCTAGGGAATCGCCCGCCAGGCAGAGTCCAACCATGTGCACAGCCTCGAAGAAATTCATCACTGTCGCCTGTTGCAACGGTGGCATGATGCAACGATGGCGCGGTGGTAACCGCGCTCGGCTACGAAGTGGTAGCAGTGGTGGTGGGGCAAAGAATCAAATCCTCACCATGGCCACCTTTTTTTTTTTTTTTTTAGTTCGATGAGATGACGTAATTTGTGTGCTGTTTTTCTGCCACGGCTTTCTGATGACGACAGGGTCACATAATGAGCCAAGTAATGCTCTTGCATTAATAACAACCAGTCGGCTAATTTATCATGACACTCAATGGTAAAAAACATTTTTCATTGGCGCTGACTATAAAAATGCAAGTAGTACATATTAAAATGATGTTTGAGAATACTATTATTTATTATGCTCATGTGGCGGGGTTTTAGGTGTTTGCATTAATATTTAATTTTAACATACTTGCATAAGTGCATATTTGCACATTATATGTTCCACTGCTTGGAAGACGCATTGAACAAGTTTACTGAATGTGACCTGTCACTCTGCTGACCTCTACTGAAACTGTGGAAATGCTGGTACCAACATCAACTAAACACGTTCAACTAAAATATATTGGTCGACTCCCATGCTGCCAATTATCTTTCAGAATGTAAAAATGGCAACAAAACATCAACAGAAATCAATGTAGCCTTGATGTAACAGCAAGTGCAACAAAAACAAGCATCAAACTGTGCTAGCCAACAAGTGTTGCTGTATCTAGTGGCCATATATTTTAGTGTGATAGCAGTTAAGAGCTTGAAACTGGGTTTGCTGCATCCATACTTTTGCCATTTCAATTACACCGTCATCGTCATGCTTCCACCGTTCTCCTGAGCTTCACATTTGCTATAGGGCAAAAAGCAAAAAATGTTGCCCATAAAGACACAGGAGAGTGATGGCAAATTAAGAGCTGCATGCTCTAACCGCCAGGCTGCAACACAACTTTCGCACTCACTAATTTGTGCGGAGTTTCATGTGTGATGCAGGCGCTGAGAGTGTTCGCATCTATGTATATACCGGGTGCGCGAGGCATTTGAGAAAACTATTCCTTATCACCATAGACACCAGCAGGCTCATCATATCTATCTAGGCGTGCGGCTTCTTGTTGGTTGACCCCTTATCATTCATACTGCGCAGTTTGTTCAGAGATGGAAGCGTACAGATTGACACAGGAAATGAAACTCCATACAGTCTTCGTCGCCCTGGCCGCACACCACAGCGACTTAAATTGCCACCTTTCTGAACGTAGCGAAGTCTTTCGTTTACAAGGTGCGGACAGAACCGATATCTTCTGGCGGTGACGTGGCATCTGTGGCAGAAAGAAAAAAGCACAGTCAGCAGTCAGACATCGTCAGAACCCCAGATTTTCTCCGGCGGCTGCAAGTCATCGTGAGTGATGTCAATGCGGGCCATTGCAAAGGAGCTCCAAGTCGCAGAGTTGACTGTCAGGTTCAATGTGCACGAGGACTTGAGGTACCATTCCTATGTCATTAAGAGGGGGCAAATCATGTGCAATAAAACTCGGGAGAATGTGCAATAAAACTCGGGAGAAAGTGAGCTGAAGAGACCTGAGGAGCCTGGAATGCTCTGCTTTTTTTTTCAGATGAAAAGAACTTTGACCAAGACCAAAAAGTTAACCGCCGTAACGACAGGTGGCTTTGCACAAGCACTGATGAGGTGCCTACAGTAATGTACACAAAATTTACGTCGTCTGTGATGGTGTTAGCCATCGTCAGCAACAAGGGTGACGTTATGTTGCCACACTTTTTTTGCAGAAGGGCTGCGCATTAATGCTGCCGCGTATGTGGAGGTGCTTGCCATCGTTGTAAAGGCCTGGATAGAGACTGTTTCGAAAGGAAGACCTTATGTCTTTCAGCAAGATTCGGCTCCTGTCCACACCGCCTGCGTCATCCAGGACTGGCTGGCTGACAACTTCTACGACCACATCACTCCCAACTTGTGGCCTCCAAGTACTCCAAATTTAAATCCGCTTGACTACTATGTCTGGGGCATCATTGAGAGAGAGGCCAACAAACAGCCACATAACACAAAAGACTCGCTGAAGGCTGCCATTGCTGACTCAATGGCCAACCTCTCTAAGGACCACCTGATCCGTACATGCAGCTGTTTCCGAAGCCGAATTGAATCGGTTATTGCTGCGGACGGCGGATTCATTGAGTAATTGTGTAAATAAGCCATAAGAGAAGTATTTCCCAAAGTTTGGTGAAAATATGTCGATTTTTGTTGCGGATATTCTTCTCTGCCTGAAGCCAACATTGTGTTCTCAAATACCTCGCGCACCCGGTATATCAGAGCCCACAGCAGGCAATATTGTAGCAGACGAAGATGACATGTGTATTGCAAATAAGAAGTTCTTGAGAAGATGATGGTGCCTGCTGTGACAGCCGGCTGCTGTCAAAATAAATATGAGTCCAGGGCTAAGGAATCGCAGAAAGTCAGACTTAAGGAATGTTTTTTTCGTCATTCTTTCTTTTTCTTATACATGAAATGTGATTACAGTAATACCGTATTTACTTGCATAATGAACGCACCCCCCCCACTTTTCTGATCAAGAAGTGTGTTTTTTCTTTTCCTCGCATAATGAACGCACCCCGTGAAGGAGGAGAGACACGGTACGATTCGGTGTCTGATATGGCGTCCAGCAGGTATGATTGTATCGGACGCCACATTGGATGCCGAATCATACCATGTGTCTCCTACTTTTATTGTGATAGCAATTATATGGACACTCCAGGTGCATTTTTGTCGTCGGCGCAGATGATCGTACCTCAATCTCCCGTGTTCGAAGGGAAGAAAGTGGGGAGGAAACGTGCCGTATTCCAGTCGCGCACATGATTCCAGGGTAGAGGGGAGGGAGGGGGGCGGCGCAGCAACTGCGCATTGCGCGGCCACACGTGCCTTATCTTGAAATCAATCTGCGTTGGGGGGCTGAGTCTAGGTGCGACAGCAGCCTATACCTTTGTGCGTGATGCATTCTCGCTGCTCAGTTTCCGCTGAAGCAATACAGAGAACAAAGGTCATTTTGCTCGCTGTTGCTGCTGTGCTTCCTCACGCCAAGATTTTGACAGCGTTCGTCTGCAGTCATCAAGTGTCATATGTTCATGTTTGCCAGTGCCCGCTGACACCATGTTTGTTAATTTACATAGTTAGCGAATGTTTTCAAGTTTATACGGCCAATAAAACTATTATCCCTACTTCGTGTAGCTGTCTATGATAGATGTCTATCACAATCGCCTTTCGGGCGAAACTACAACTTTTTTAAAAGGTGGCTGTGGAAAAAAAATAATGAACGCATAATGAACGCACTCCCCAAATTTGCACATATTTTTCGGCAAAAAAAAGTGGGTTCATTATGCAAGTAAACACTGTACATTCCACTTCATTTGGGTTGATAAAACACTGGCCAGAATTTCATAGTGGCAGAACAAAATTCAACACATGTAGTTGAATTATGTAGGAATTATAGCTTTTCACTAAGACTTTGACATTTGAAAGCACTGGATATAGTGGTCTTTAAGTCACTGTATACAGAGACGCATTCTACTCCATGAAAGGCACACGTCATAAACATAAAGAAAGCCACGCTTTAAAGTGGAATAGCGATAGCAGGAGGCAATGTGAGGGCTGTCAGCTTTCTTGTTGGCAACTGTGATAGGCCGCACTGTAGTCTGACTTCAGTACGTCCTCCAGTATACTATTAACATTGCTTAACATTAGTAAAAATTATTTTGACTTAGAACTGCCTGTGTTGAGCAGGCAAGCAATGACTACTCTTCTAGATTTATGGGCCATGTGATATTCCCATTGTCCTCACATGACTTCTTGCTTAAGAACTACTAAATGTGTATGAAAACATAATAACAATCATGGGTCACAAGGATGTGAAAAGACCTCTGTACTAACCCTGCAGACACAAACAACGTAGTGTCCATCACCACTTATGGCTGAAAGGCGGGTAATAAATTCATGGTGTGGAATACGAAGGTCATAGAGTAGTTTTCGATTGGCCAGGTCCCAAACAAGTAATGGGAATGGCTTTTGTGTCTCATCCCCACATACACATATCTTGCCATTGCCGCTGACCAGAAGACTGTTGAGAAACCTACAAGTGAGGGCAATTAAGAAAGGAAAGCACAAATTATCAACCACTAAAAAAAAAAAAAAAAAATACAGGAAGCAAAGGGACACCTTAATTGCACGAAAAAGGCAGTGTTAATGAATAGTTTAATCAGATGAGGTATATTCTAAAGAACGAATGGAAATTGATTGTCAACAAAAAATAGGTGTCCCATTTCCATGGTATATCTTTACTAATTTTTCTGCCCCTTTACTGGGCTATGATAATGACAGCTACTGGCAAATAAAATTAAGCAAATGAGTACTACCTTACAAAACACATACAAAGTACAGTCGAACCCACTTATAACGATACCGGGTTTAACAATATATAACAATGAGAAGCTGCTGCACCGTCAACATATGTATGTTTTCTATGGTGAAATAACCTGCTTACTACGATGCCCCCATGCCACATTATCGGTTATAATGATGAATTTTGGCTACTGCATGTCCTTACCGAAAGGGAATGGAATGCGAGCTCCTTTAGAAGAAAAAAAAATTTGAGCCATTGCACGCTGCCGCGCGCTGTTTTCCATACTTCTCTGCATCGCGAGCATCGCGCGCCTCTGTCCCGTTGCCCTTCCACCCCTCCGAACACGAATGGGCTGCGCCCATAGCTCTACACCGTGCAACATTACAAAACACGATTGCACCGTGCCAACTGCGCTGATAGCGCTGGGCTGGCGGAGCGGCGCAAATGTGCGACGCAATGTGGACGCTATCGCCAAACGAAGTGACGAAGTTCGCATCGCCATGGGCGTCTTGCGCTGGAGTTGGAGGTATAGTAGTGGCGCCTGGTGGCGGCGGGAAAAGTTATCTGGGTAGTACCAGCTTGGGTAGTATTGAGCTCTGGCTGTGGCGAAGCACGTTTCTAGTCCGAGTTTTACGTCGATTCGCACTTTTTTTCTGCCCTGTTGCGAGTGCGAAAAGGCTCGTCACTTCTCAGAGACCACTCTGACCACGCTGCGAGCTGGACGCAGCTTAGTTTAACGAAAACGGACTCTCCACATGCCGTGCGACGTAATGCTGGAAGCAGAAGGAATCGGTGACGCCGATCCGGAGAGACCGAGCTCAGCCCCTAAAAAGCGTCACCGTCGTTACTGCTGCGTCATGGGCTGCTACGAGCAAGAAGGCCTGAATCCCAACATAAGATTCTACCGTTTTCCTTCAAGGCCTCACGAAGCGGAGCGTCGGGCGCGCTGCATAACTTCACTACCCCACTACGAGCAGCACAGATTTGAGAGTTAAATGTGCTCATCCTTCACCTCAAGCCGGCACGATGAGGCAGCGCAGTAAGGCAGTATTGATTACAGCACATTGATGTTCAAGCGCTGTCATTAAAAGCTACATCAAGCGAGCAGCGCACGAGCTCGCGCTGCAGCGCGATTTGCACGTACGTTACTGCAAGCTCATATGCATTGCATCATTTATTTATCAGTTGCTAAAGGGACAGATGACCGCTACTACAGCGCAGGCATAACTAGTTGTCTAGCAGCATGCAGTCAACAAAGAGTGCAGGAGGCCTGCCGTTTCGCAGCATGCTGAAAGACCCCTGCCGTTGCGGCGCGCACCCATCGTGCGCTCAAATACTTCCGTACAAATGATGTCTGCTTATCGCTGCTGTGAATTCATTTATGGCAAGCATTTCCTCGCGTTTGTGCGCCTGAATCTAGCAGCGTGCAAACCTTACCTGAAGTTCAACTTCGTACGCTACTCACTTCAGATGCGATTGACACCGCGCTAAACCTTCGCCGCTTATTTCTTGAACGGCGTACACGTATTCGGCATTGCATAATTTCTTGCCTTTATGCAGCGTGCCACTCCTGAAAAAATCTTCGGCGCCCGATATTCGTTGCAGGCTGTGGTACAACACAACCGAAAGTGGTGGGTCCTTATTGTAAACGTGCTTACCGAAGCAGACGACCGAGCTTGGTACTACCCAGTTCAGGACAGAGGGCGCTCTTTAGCACCATTTTTGCAGCGCCCCCTAGTGACAGCAACGCCGGAATGCTTTGTGCGTATTTGTACCTTCAAAGCCTTTATTCTTGCGTTTACCACCGCGCAAAGCACCGCGTTGGCCGCGTGTCTTCATGACTGCGTAGTCACCATCCATGATCGCGTCGACAGTGGACGCGATTTCGTCCGCAGCGGTTGCGCCAAACAGTAGTTTCGTTTTGATTCGGTACACGCGTCGGCCGTGTGCCTTCATAACTCAGTAGTCACCATCCATGATCATGTCGATAGCGACCGCGGTTTCGTCCGCAGTTGCAGCAAACAGTAGTTTCGTTTTGACTCAGTGCGTGCATCGGCCGCGCGCCTTCAGAACCGCAAGGTCGCTGTCCATGATCGCGTCGACAACGACCGTGGCAAACAATAGTTTCGTTTTTACTCAGTACAAAGCTGTCGAGGATGATCGAAGAGCACCGTCTACATTGTGATGGGCGGCGACCTGGCGACACAGGCGAAAAAATTATCGGGACGTGCACGTGGTAGTGAAAAGCCTCTCTCGGAAGAAGACGCGCGCCGCCGCCACGCTGTGACAGAAGTCGCGAGGCCTTAGCCACTGCGAGCAGTAATCATCACGAGATTACGAGAATTGCAGCTTCTGCACTGCTTTTATGCAAAATAGAAACAGGATTCTGCTGATTCATTCAGTAAATAAAAGCGTGTTGACGTAGAAAGCATTTGTTTGTTATTTTCTTGATACCCTTGATAATTCGACATTCGGTTAATTTGGACATTTTTCCGGTCCCGTGAAATCCGAATTAACGAGGTTTTACTACAGCAGTGCTATCCTTGAACGCCGACAGTCGCGACTTGTTACTTGCGATCGGAGCGCGCAGGAAGCAGGGTTGAACAGTTAAACGAGTCAACACAATGGTGGAACGTGGTGGGTGGGGCACTGGCCTCCCCGCCATTGTAGTTTTTTCACAACAGCTCTGCCATTCCCATATCTTGTTTTTTTTCATGGAACCCAGTTATAACAATTATCGGTTATAACAATGGAATTTTCGTGGCACTTGAATATTGTTATAAGTGGGTTCGACTGTATAAGGTCTAAGTTGTTTGTACTCTTGCAGCACCAATTTCAGTACCATGAGCATGTTAAATAACCTGAGCCACCATGCCCGAGACAACACTGTTATATCGCCAAACAGTAAGCTGCACATGCTGCATGATTTGTGTAGGAGCAGTGTCTTGTCCACGGAAGTCTAGCTATTGCACAATTGTCTGAATGAATTGTTGACACATAGCCAACCTGCTTATACACAAAGATTCCTTCAATATACCAGCATGTTTGTATAGTCAAACCTATGTGCAAAGGCTTTTGCTAATTCTTCAATATATGTGGGTTCATTGAAGGGTGGGGAGGAAGGAACAGACGATGGCTCTAAGCATGTACTGTTGCAAGCAGTATATCTATAACTAATTGGTAGCCTTGGCTTTGGCCCGAGTTGATATGTTAGGTATTTGTGATCATCAACGGGCAAATTTAGGTGCTCTGCCTAAACCGTGTAATTTAACATTATGTTTTAAACAATTGTATTGCTACAGATCACAGTGGCATCACTCCACAAATTTTCTTTCGCCTCTGCCCATTCTACAAAGAATGGATGTGTGATGTCACTCGGAAGAGAGATCTGATCGGCTTCCCACGTGACATCATTTCGTATATCGGGTGTTTCAAATTAGGCTTTACGGAATTTTTAAAAATCGCCTGTGGCACATAGCATAATTCTTACCGTTGAGCTAGGTTATTTGATGAGGCGGACATTAGTAGCACGAGAAATCGAAACACATATTCAACTAATCAACAAAAATTCAGTAATTAATTTCTAAGTTAATACTTTATGACACATATTGCAATTTACGAATTGTAGCCGGTAAGCTTGTCCGGCGTATCCACTTCGAATGAATTTCCAGAATGACACCAGTTTGGAAATATGCGCCATCAAACTCGCCGTAAAATGCACTGTTGTTCCACTTACTTTTTTACCAAAATGCCGTTTTTACATTGAAGCACAAAAGTAACTGGAACGTCCATGTATTTCATCCCACACTTTGGAGAATAATATCTCGAAACTGGTGTCATCCTGGAAATTAATTGCAAGTGCATCGTCCTGCCAACTCACCGGCTACAATTAGTAAATTACAATATGTGTCGTAAACCAATTAACTAAGTTAATTAGTGAATTTTTGTTAATTAGTTGAATATGTGTTTCAATTTCTCGTGCTACTAATGTCCGCTTCATCGAATAAACCAGCTCAATGATAAGAATTATGCTACCTGCCACAGGCGATCTTTAAAAATTCCTTAAGGTTTAATTTTGAACACCCTGTATATTAAGCATGCAGCGACAATGAGCTTCTCTTTAATAGCCTATGTATACATATTAATTTGCGTACCTGCAGATATAAAAATGTAAATGCAATTAAATGAAAACACGAATCATCGGCTTCAGCTGTTGTCTGTACATGGGCATTTGTGTGCATGCATGAGTAAAGCAGTAGAGTAAATAATTTCTTCCCACAAAATCTGCACTCTGTGGTAGACTTGTGAGGCTGCATGGAGTAAGGGGAGGGGTGAGGAGGAATGTGACAAAGGTTAACAATAGTGTAGTGTTAACAACCGGCGGTGGAACGTGGAGGTGTAGCGGCAGAGGCATGAATGCTACCAGTGCTGGTATTCTCTTGTAAACCAGTGCTTGCTTTCTTGCACTGAAGGTGTGTGCAGAGAGGGAAGTGCAGCGACTGCACGCTGTAGAAGATGTGAGCACTGTAGATACACTTAGAGGCAACCATTGCCACAGTAATGAGAAAAACTCGTGTCAGAAAGAGACCTGGGAACAGACTTGGTTCAAATCAACCGGAAGTAGAGAACACTTGCGTCACTGCATGACATTGTATCCAAGGAGGGGGGGGGGGGGGACATAGCCATGCCCGCATGAAATACGAGTTGAGAGGGCGTGCTGCGGCTTGTGTGGACGACAATGTTTAACTAGTAGATATTTTAAAATGATGCGCTGACATAAAATTCTTGCAAGAAAACATTCCATTAAAGGCTATGTCCAGGCAGTCTTCTTAGGCAAGACAAAAATTGTTTCAGGGACCCCCTAAATGCAGAAAAAAAAAAGTGTTTTCCGCACATTACTTTAACATATGGATAGTGCAGATGCCTACAGCATGCTGAAAACTACTATTTGCAGCAACCCGGGTTACACTTTACACCTGCATAGGCTATAAAAATATTTAGAAGCAGAGAAGCCAAGAAAGGTTTCTGCGCACTTTTGTTCCCACTTCGTGCACTCCAGTTAAACTTCAACACCACACCAAAAAACTACATTTTTGCTGCATTGTCCTGCTTAAAATATACAAATAAGTCTTTCAGTATATACTGCCAGTAAAAATAATTGCACAATGGCTTAATGAAATGAAATATGTTTGTTTGGCATCAGTAGCCCACAATAACCCCTGCTAGGTCAACAAAAGCCATGATTAGCAAGCATTATTAGGCCTTATTTTCTGGTCACAACATGCTTTCCTTATTTCTTCAGTCCAAATACCATCAAAACATGCAAACTTTAACTGTTGTTTGCTAGCACTAAACGGGATCTATAAAATTTTCACAAGCTCACCTGTCCTCGCCCACCTTGAAGGTAGTCTCCAAGTCTCCACTGCTGAGGTTGAGCATATTTACGTACATACGATTCCTGGAGAGTGCCACCACATAGTCCTGGCTGTGCAAACCAAAGTATGCCATCTTCTGGTTCATAACCCCTTTCAATTTCACCAGGAGGCGTCCTTCATCTAGCGAATATACCTGTGAGAAATGGCAGTCCAAAGGAAAATGCATTCATTGTTACAAATGAACACACCTTTCAAAGAAGCGTAAACAAATTTCAACTTTCATTTTCTTTACTTGGATATATATGTTATCACTAATTTACCTGCACATAAAACAACATTTTATTGCATCCTATGATTTAATAAAAAAAATTAATTATGGGGTTTTACATGCCAAAACCATGATACGATTATGAAACATGCCGTAGTGGCAGACTCCATATCAATCTTGACCACCTGGGGTTCTTTAACGTGCACCCAATGCACAGCACACAGGTGTTATTGCATTTTGATGCCATCAAAATGCGACCGCGGCGGCTGGAATTTGATCCCGCGACTTCTTGTTTAGCAGCGCAATGGCCTAGCCACTATAAGCAATCATGGTGAGTCGCTATGATTTGTGCCTGCTGTGCATACACAGGTGTGTAAGGTACAGCCAGCAGCAATGTGAACAACTGAACGATCCCCTTGAAATGCACAGTGCACACAGCTGCCACCAGAAATGTGCCACAGAGAAAGAGAGAGAAAGGGTAGGGGATAAAAAGAAAGGAGGAAGGGCTTGTGATATAAGCAATATTTTATTTACTTCTATCTCCATTATTACCAAACTTCATTAAAAAAATTTGTGCAGTAGAATGCTTCTTGAACAGCACACTTTACAACTTTCAGTGTACTATAGCCAAAACTTCTGATGGGGCCTGGTAAGGGTACCTTTACAGGGACACTAAAGAGAAATGCTAATTTAAACTTATACTGATAAAGCATTCTTTGAAAACTATATTTTTGTTGATTTTGCAGTAATGGCTTGATTCTCAGTAAAAGAAAACGAAGGCCAAAGTTAAATTTTCTTTTTATTTCACAACATAACCCTAGTGCCACTATGTCACTGGGGTGTCACGGATTTCAAAGTAGTTTTTCCATATTTGGGCTCTTGTGGCACAGTAAAGGTTCTCAAAACATACGAAGCTCAGTATTTGCCTCTTTTAGAACACAATGCAGTCCATCTTTACTGATAAAAATTTAATTTAGCTGGGCCCAAACAGATGCAGTCGAAATCCATGATGTCACGGCAAGCTGGTATGGGAACTTCAAGGCGGTGTTGCCACTGGTCTTTCGTTCTTGCATCTTTTTTTGGCTTACGAAACCTCCTCTTGAGGTAAGACTTACTTTTTTGCTGTTAAAGAAGGGTAATTTAGCAATAGAGGAGAGGCTGGAAGACTGGGACGGTTGGAGGAGTGGGACAGTCAACATAATTTTGTTTTCATCTCATTCCAGTTTTCAATACTGTCTACAGGTGGCGTAAGTGTACTGGCACCTTCCAATATAATGACTAACTGGTACGGTGCTTTCACGTGCTATTACCAAAAAAAAAAAAAAAGTCATCTTTTCAGCTACAGCAAGTAAGCATTCACGAACCTGTTTTCTTGATTCTAAAGTTTGAGCAGCAGGCAAAACGCGGGAAACAAATAACATGAAAAATCTTTATTTCCAGAGCGTTTCATCCCACTACAGTTTTAAGCCTAATTTGCAAGTGATCAACGTGAAAAATGAATTTAGTCCGTGTAGCCCGCATTGGGAGGCGTGGGAAAGCTGAACAGACGAATGGGATAGTGTCCCATTCCTCTGTTCAGCTGTTCTACTCCCATCTCTGTTCAGCTGTTCCACTCCTGGGACACTCCTGCTAATAGACTGCTCTGTTGTTTCGTATGCTGATATTCTGAATTGAGGACTTTGGTGTAGGCTTTATTCAGAGTAGAAGTGTCAAGTTTTTCATGCTTTGCTCGTGGTGCGAAAAGTTACTTAGGCTGTATTCGCTGTTCAAACATTTTAAGGTAGCACGTTGGGAAAACAGTTAACACATAGCATTGTGCTGCTTACGAGTCTATTAGAAGTTATCAATCTGCCACCGTTTCACTTAACTTGCAGAAAATGCAAAGATTATGAAAAACACCCCAACAGGCCTCAAGCTTCAAATAGTGTGGAACTTGAAGCAGTTCAGCCAGTGTGTACAGAAAACAGAAGCATACGAGACATGGCACAAGCTCTGAAATTATCCAAATCCTCAATTGCTCAATATGTGAAGAAATACAGGTCAAGAGGAGAGAGCAGTGACGAAGTTTTTAGAATGAACCTAGTTTGCAGCATGGTATTCACAACAGAGAACAAAAACCAACTGAATGAGTACTTGTGGAAGGTGAGCAAGATGCACTATGGACTCGCATGCATGAAGTCCGTTCACTGGCGCCCGAGATGGAAAAGCACTAAGTCACAGATGTCTGCCATCATGGGAAAGTAACAAATCCGCTGGAAAGGAATGGTTCCTGGGCTTCATGGACCGGCACACGGAGCTCTTGCTTTGGTTCCCAGAAGCTACTAGTCTTGGATGAGCCACAAGCTTCAACAAGATCAATATAAATGCTTTCCTCTCAAACCTCAAAAGCGTTTACGATTGCTTTCAGTTCACCCCTGGACGCATCTATAATTGTGATGAGACTGGAGTCACCAGGGTACAGAGTCCACCCAAGATTCTCGCACCTCGTGGGGAAAAGCAAGTCGGTCAAGTAACATTGGCGGAGCAAGGTGAACTCATCATGGTTTTTTGCATCATGAACGCCATTGGAAATACCGTACCTCCAATATTAATCTTATCAAGGGTCAGATATAGTATAGACCACTTTATAACGTAACCACTTATAGTGCAGGACCGGATATAGTACGATCTTTTCAGACTCCCATTAATTTTCCGATAGCACTCCATATATACTCATACCGCTTACAGTGCAGCCGCGTGAGACGAAATACCGGTTATAATGCAGCTTCCGCAGGAAAATCTCGCCGACAAGGGTGGTAGTGAGCACGCTTCTCAACGAGGTGCACCCACGGATGGGAGAGGAGATCAACGAGGGTGATGCGGAGGAGTAGCATGAGACATGGCGATAAAATCGCGCCGTATGCGCGAGTGAAAGCGCTTGGGGGACGCGCGCCTTCACGGAGAGCGAACGCACAGCGGAGAGCAAACGCGACTTCCATCGTGCGAAAGGCCGTGGGGGTAAGGGAGGGAGGGAGGGGGGGGCAACGCTGTGCTGCGGCACCAAATGCGTATCTTGCAACCGGGCGCAAGGGGAACTGGAGATGCAATCTCCCACGTGAAAGGAGCAAAGCGAGAAGGCAGCACGGGAGGGAGGGAGGGAGGCGGCTTGTACTCTGCCAACAAATGCGTTCGCGCCTGAGCCGGCTGTCGGTGTTCTCGCGCGCACCGCACCGTAACTTGAAGGCGATCTCCACACGGCTCTGACCTTTGTATGCGTTGTGCTTACGCCGCTCAGTTTCCGTTGAAGCGATAGACCGCACGAAACATTGCTCGCTGCGGCGGCCGCGTTTCCCCACGCCCGCGTTTTGACAGTGGTTGTCTGCGGTCATCAAGTCTATTCATGTTTGCTTGTGCGCGTTGACACCACGCTTGTTAATTCACTTAGTAAGCGAATGTGTCAAGTTTATGCAGCCGATAAAACTACTATCACTACTCCTTATAGCTCTCTACTAATTTGCTATCGCAACTGATGCTTCGCCTTTCAGGCGAAACTGAGACATTAAAAAAAAATTATTACTTTGTCTGCTTCATGCGAAGATCGTAGGTAGGTACTTGGACATTATCCTTTCAACACTCGTAAATTTAAAAGGATGCAAAACTCCCAGTCGCATGCTCCGATTCTCGGATACGCGCGGTCTACATGTTTTGCATACATGCAGGGCTTCAAAATCGTTGTTTTGGTTATAGTGCGGTACTGCTTATAGTGCAGATATTCACGACTCCGGCGACTTACGTTATAAGCTGTCTACACTGTACAAGGTCATTTTCTTAAATGAAGCACCAGCTGGAAGTTTGGAATTGACCATTCGATTAGGGTGGATGACCACAGGTCCTTTCTGTGTGCCCTCGAACATATAGGAAAAGACACCACGTGCACAAAGGACGTCCCCATCCTTTTGCTACTCAACAACCACGAAAGCCATGTGAGTTTCGAGGTGATTAACAAAGTAAAAGAATACGGCATTTGTTTGCTCACATTCTTCCCTTACTGCAGTCACCGGTTGCAGCATATTGACGTGCCGTTTTATGCACCGTTCAAGTCCCACTACAATTCTGTGCGCAACGATTGAATGTTAAGCAATCCCGGCAAAACAATCACAATGTAAAACATAGCACAGCTTTCAGGGTTTCAAAAGGCGGACATCCATCCTTTCAATAGTGAACCCTTCAGAGATGACGACTATCTGATGTCTTCAATTACTGACTGACCCTTAGGGTCCTCAGCTGAGCTATTAGCTCAAGGCACAGGCGGACTCATGAATGAAGCAGGCAGCTCCAGCATGCATTTAGAAAGCAGTCTTTGCTGTGGCTCCCAGGACACAGAACTTGAAAATAGCAACGCAGTTAACGTTACCATGCGTGCAGGCAAACTATTGGGATCTCAGCCAGCTAGGCCCACAAGAATAATCCTTCCAGGTGATGTTCATCTCTACCCAAAAGCTCCACCGAGAAAAATGGCCGGAGGAGGAAGGAAGAAGGGAAGGAGTACCGTGCTGACAGACATGCCAGCTAAGCTGAAAATTGAGTGTGCAGCCCTCGAAATGGAGAGCAAAAAGAACCTCGCACACAGCCAAAAGGCAAGCACTGGAAAAGTGAATTCCAAGCGTTGCTATGTGAGACGCCACATCGGAGCTTTCCATGCAAAGCTTTCCAAGCGATGGTGATGGCGTTTTCATAGCGCCAGAAGGACCAGACCCTGTGAGTGACCTGTCACTCTCTGATGGTGAGCACTGCAGTTTCCCTGGAACTGACTGGCAAGACGGTCCAATAGAGGTTAGGAAAAATGCCACATCCTGGTGAGGTTCTATAGAAAAAAATCAGTTGTCTTTCACACAGGTCAAATCAGGAGCAGCAACAAGACCAATGTCATAGATGAGTTCATGAGAAGAAATGGTGATGCATGGACATTCTGTTTCCCCACTCACCACGACATAAGTGAAGTTTCATGGAAGGACATTGTGTCAAAATTGCCTCGGCCAGAGCTGGTAGGGGGTACGAACTGACTGCAATCCGTGTCCATCTTTGGTGTAGATTTGGCCCCCTTCAATGTGCACTAGAACAATTTTTTTTAATGGCATGTCATGTGTCCCATTCCTCCCGCAGGGTAGGGTGAAGTGGGACAATGTTTGTTGTTTACAAATTATTTTTTTAAAGGCTTCCTAGAAGACTTTAGAGGAAGTCCTTAACGGTTTTTGTTACATAACCCTCACTCTATTTTTAGGTCATTTGAACTTGATTCTATGTTGCAAATAAATGCATGAAAAAATTCAATTGTGAAAAGCGTTGCATTCCTCCCACCTTTCCCCTAGAGCTCAAATTATTTTTCTGTTTAGTGTCCCTTTAACCCTTTCAGGGCCAAAGACGTGAATATACGGTGCCACGAACAAGTCCCAAATGGTCGATGCTGTATATTTACGATGACATGTATGTTTGAAAAACGCGCCAATTGTTCAACTCTCTGTTGCTCAGCAAGTGCTGCCACCCTGTGTGGATACAAGAATTTTTATCTTTTTTTTCGCTCCTGCAGTCTCCGGGCTTTAATTAAGGCGCGCACGCGCAATTAAGGCACCCACGCGCATCCATGCAAGCGTGGGTGCCTGGCAGTTAGCTTTATTTTCGTCTCGTGGGCTGTTTCGATTTGTTGCGCTCGCAAGAACTGATGTCTATCTAGTTTCTAATCTCTCAAAGGGTCACCGCTAAATGCTTGCTCATTTATTGCTCACAGGGGTGCGATTACCTCTGTTCACAGGCGGGCGCTGGTATATAGAAACAATGCTGCCGTATATGAACGATGCTGCCATGCCTGAATTTCTTTTAACGTGAAAGCGTTTCTTGGCTAGGTTGGCAAAAGCGCGCACCCGGCTGGCGTCTACAAAATACGTCCACAAAAGCCATGCCCAGAAAGCACGTGACCTCTCCCACTGGAATTGACGCCGGCGCCAACGCCTTCCGCAGCAACACTCAACACGAGCTCCACTCCGCTGCAGCAACCGCCTGCAGCTACGGTGTAGGAGAGGGGAATCCCTGCAGCAGAAGGGGAAGCCCCGACTCGAAGGGGAGAAGGAAAGCGGAATGGAATAGTCGGCGCGGTCAACATGTGGTCACCGACGTAGCATCTACAAAAACAGCACGCCCTCACCCGCAGTCTGAGCTTGCTTTCAGCTTCTGTGGAGGTACTGTTGCAGCAGCATGGATAGTGATTCTGCAACAAGTAGCGGCAGTTAGTATGATGTCGAGGTTTTAGGCTTAGTGTCGACAACGGCAGATGACTCGTTGACGAAGCGCTCCCTCGGCGAGGAGGATTCAGGGGACGAGCTTGAATTGAAATGCGTACACTCTACACCCAATTCACCAACTACGAAGAAGAAAGAAAAAAAAGTTGGAGGATACCTAAGTATATTTTTATGAGATGAGAGCACGAAAGCGTTTCTTTTGGCTAGTTTGTTTACTGAAGGGTGCTGCAGTGTGGTGTTGCCTCATTCTTTGTAACACAACTCGAAAACACCATTTTGCAGCCCCCTTCTGTAACAACAACCTAGCAAAAAGAAATGCTTTTGCTTTCTCATCTCATAAGAATAGGCTTAGGGATCCTCCAAATTTTTCTTGAGACTCGCGAGAACTGACCCTTGTTGACGATGGGACGAAGCATTGCTGCAAGTTTCTGACTCGTTCGGTTTTTGACGGGCGCACAACCATCGAGTTACATACACAGTTCGATTATGCTATGGATGTGCATGCCGGTTGCTCTTTTGCAAGCGAGTTGAGCGGCAATTCCTTCATTGCGGACTACTGCCCAAGTGCCAAATAAAAATATAGCTATTCCAGTGTATCTACTTTTTTATTTTTATTCTTATTATAAGTATTTATGCAAGCACATGTGTAATCATGTATAAACAATGCATGTATGTCTTTAGCTATGGAATATATTTTTTTGTCACTTTATGGTCAATCTAAAAAAATTGCGGTAAATGTTTTTCGAAATAGGTCACTCTGAAGAGGTTAAATCTACAATAAAAAATTTGACCCTTAAAGGGCTAAAGGGTTTTTTTAAACATTGGAAACAAACCTGTTTAGTCGCTCAACAATACTGTATCATGAATAGCTGAGCTTAATATTATTTCTGTGCTCGCAGTAGGGAACCTACAGTTTCATTCAACATCTGCTTTTTTCTTCAACTTCTTAAAATTGT
Organism: Dermacentor silvarum; assembly: GCF_013339745.2. NCBI lineage: Eukaryota > Metazoa > Arthropoda > Arachnida > Ixodida > Ixodidae > Dermacentor > Dermacentor silvarum. The sequence goes on along the minus strand of NC_051154.1, from coordinate 107,289,191 downwards.
CACAAACTCTTCTGGATATTCCTATACAATTGTAAACACTTTAGCCGCTGGCTGGATTCCTTCAGATATTGCTACTAAGCAGTGCCTCTGACAAAAGCAAAAATGACAAAATCTCATTACTGATTAGGCAGTGGTGCCCTCTAGTAGTGGAGAGCTATACCACTGCTCCGATGCTACAGCTTCTGAGATGGGGAAATGCAATGAAGGGTCACGTCACCTGATCTTGATGTCGCACTGATACAAACCTCAGTGCAACAATGAGCAGCGTATGACACATATTCATGTTAGTGAAAGGCACGCATGCAAACACAGACGCAAGAAGGAGCAAAAAGGACAGCAGAAATGCCAACTATTAGCTGAAGGGTCAGACATGAGAGCCAAGAAGTTCGCCTCATGGTTGAGGCTTCGCATATCATTAATAGCGGTAGCACATGCATAAGTCAGCCTTCGATTATCTTGAACAAAGATGAATTGTCATGCCTAAACAGTCATCTGTCGCGAGTGTCCACACGTGTCCATCAATGACAGGCTGGCACTGCCTTCTCTTGAGCATGCGCCGATACGCTTTGTGCCTTCCTTTCTTTTGCACCACTATGCGACCTTTCAGTTGATAGTCGGCATCTGTGTTGTCCTTTTCATTCCTTCTTATGCATTTGTCTGCACGCCTGCCTTTAAGTAACATGAATTCCTACCAACTTGCTCAACTTTCAGTCGTTTTATGGCAGGTATATTATTTCACCTGGGCATAGTGGCACAGCTTCGAGCAAAGTTGAAACAACAAAAAGAAGAAAAGGCCATGAAGGTGGCAGCTGCAGCAGCCAGTAACTCTGTTCACACAAGACACATTGAAACACTTTTTTTTCAAGAAATACATAAATGAATTCCCTTTAATACCAGACCCATTCCACACCTTTCATAAAGGTGTGGCTTCTTTAATATATTGGTGAACATAAAGGATAAATCGTACACACAATACACTTTTAAAATAAAGTACTGTATGCAAGAATTTCACTGAATAAAAAGAAGACAGGAAATTTTGTGAATTTTGTTTACAAGAACTTGGCAACTAAAGCTAAAATAAAGACTACATATTTATCTAATGTATGATGCATGTTTGTGCATGTTTGATGATGATGATAATGATGATGATGATGATGATAATAATAATAATAATAATAATAGAGAATTTTAGACTAGGGGCCGCAAAGAAATAGTGTCGAAGCCACTGTGCATGTGCGAGACGCGAACTGCATTTGGGTTTTGCGTCGGGCACGCTATTTCACTGATTTAGCGGGAGCCCCAAATGCTGCCCCAAAAGCTTTTCGTCAACAAACATGGCGGCACCCATTGAAGCGACGGCTCTAACCGAGCACCAAACTGGGCTCGATTCGTGGTAATACGTGAAGTTCGAAAGCTAGAAGTGACTGCGGTTATCGCTTTCTCTCAACTAACATGTGTAATGAAGATTGGTTCATTAGACGCTGCTGATTCCGAATTCGATTGCCGTTTTCATGGCTTGTAGGCCTAATGTGGATTAGCTTGACTGGTTAAGGCACGTAAAGTTGGTTACTGAAATTAAGTACAATAAATCGTTTGCTGCTAATAGAATAACTTCTAAATTGTAATTAAAAGCAGAGACACTAAAGTCAAAATTATTCTTCTATTCATAAAATGGTATACTTTATTTTAATATTCATACTAGCTTTTCTTTGACACTATAGTGGCGCTGCAAGCGCAAGACGCTATTCGCAAACCGCAAAGTCCCATTCTAAAACTTTTCACTCCTGCATGCCCCAAACTTTCGGGGCCCCTATTCTAAAACTCTCTAATAATAATAATAATAATAATAATAATAATAATAATAATAATAATAATAATAATAATAATAATAATAATATGCTATGTATAACACTAATGTACATGAGATCCAGCTCAGCCCTGCCACTCAGACTAAGTACTAAACTCCATTTGCACTAAAAAACCAGCAGTGATTCCTACAAATTTATTTTTGATAATACATATATTGCCTGTCACAGTAAATCTCCAGACTCAGCCTACTCGGTGCTTATAGCAAGAGCCACAAGTACTACCAGCAGTAAATTTTATGTGTGATGTGCCATAGATGTTGATCTTTGATACAAAAAGGACAAATAATTGCAGTTTGTTTGTAATAATGTATGTATACAATTGATCGTTCCCCCCAACATGTGAAACAAACATAAAACTCAAAAACTAGCTCTGAAAGAAGCAATGCTATGTACAGGCTGTGCCATTGGCTACGGCCTTTAAAAATACAAGTCGTCTACATGAATGAAATTAACTGTTGTTACCAGCTGTATATCCTAGTTGCACCTTTTTTCATACAGCATTTTTTTAAATGAAACTAACAAACTTTAATTTTGATTGAATGACTGAGGTGTCAGAAAGCTGTGTGGTGTGTTATAATCACCCCTGACCTGTTTACAAATATGTATAGGGATCAAGCTTTCACCTTCTCACCATTCAAGGATACACTGCATGGAACAAAGTTTTTTAAATATCAGCACGTGATTAATACAATTAGAACATGGTTTCATGGACAGAATGAAACCGCTTAATGGGAATGCATGAATACCAGGATTTAAAACCCGTACTATTTAAAGGAGACCATGTTCATAAAGTGTTGTGATGAAGTTAGGAAATTTGCAGGTGCAAGTTGGAATCGGCTAGCACAAGACAGAGGTAATTAGAGATCGCAGGGAGAGGCCTTCGTCCTGCAGTGGACATAAATTAGGCTGATGTTTATAAACACCATGCATACAGAACTCGTGCCAAGGTGCTCTAACTATAAATTTAATCCATAAGAAATTAACAGCTACCAAGAAAAAAAGAGCCAATATGGTACCACTAGTTCGAAAAAAGTGAGCCCATAAAGGGCCCCTCACCAGGTCACATAGCAAATTTTGTTTTTACGCTGGAAATTGTTACGTGCCCTCTAAGGAGTGCTCTACTGCAAGAATTTTTCAAATTAGTTCACTAGTTCACTAATAGCAGAGATACAAATATTTGCAAGTGCAGCGAACCCATGATTTCAGAAGGCAAGCGTCACCGTTAACATAGACAATCTCTCTACTTGCCCCGTCTAGCGTCCGCAAGTGAAATTCAATCCCTGCATTCTCCCATACCGGAGGATTGCGTGACAAATCAGTCATGGGCCCCACCTTCTTTTTCTTTTCTCTCTCTCTCTCTCGCGTTTTTGCTGAGTGGCACACTTCCGGTGACCGTCTCGCATGCGAGCTGTTGTGTTTGTCTTGTCTCGCGCAGCAGACGATTTTCTGCGGTTTGCACGAGAATTCCTGATCAGTGCCGCAATCACAAGCAATGAGGCAGGTGTGAGAGGATGAAAGAGTATGATCGCGGTGCTGGAACCCGGCAGAAAAATGACATAATTTCGTTCTCTGGCCGGCAACTGCACGACGTGGGAACAAGCAGACGAAACGGAAGTGCACCTCTTGTTGCCCACATGAAGTTGCCCACATGAGGCCGACAGACAATGAAGCCAAGAAATGCATAAAAGAAATGAACTCCTTTATTGTTACTGAATTCCCAAAGTAATTGAACATAATTAAATTTCTGCTAATCTGGTTTTGTTTCAAAAAAGAAAAGCAGTAAGGACAGCTTGCTACCAGTGAAAGCCAAAAACCTCCATAATCATATGGAGGTTTTCAAATACCATGCAAATTTAATTCAAGAATTCAATAACAATAACAAAGTCTGTTTCTTCCATGCTTTCCTTGGCTTCATTGTTTGTTATCCTCATAAGAAGGACTCAGAAGCACGCTCTGAAACCTAGAGTCTTCTCCGAGTTCATGTTCTGTGTGACACTTTTGATACTCTCATGCATTCCTTCGCTGCAACATGCCATGTTTTGGCTTTCTCAGCATCAGTAAGGTGCCAATAAAGGTTCCACCTCGGCATACCTTATAGTAGCTAAGCTTAAAACAAAATTTACACGTCCCCCCCAAAGGTCAATACAGCCTGAGATCTGGGAGCTCATATTATAATGCAGGCACTCTGCTGACACTGTACAGATGAAAAAATGTCTGTAATAAGCAATAGCCCAGCCGTGATGCACAGTGTACAAGATGTGTGGCACGTGCAGGGTAACTTCTCAGGCACCTGACACCCCAGCAATTGATGTAGGCACATTGCACGAAACATGGGAAGGAATATCTTTTGTTTGCTCAATCCTATGACTTGCCTTGCTTCTACCACGCGAAACTTCTAACCAAAATTTACCTTCTCGCCCCTTTCTGCACTTTTGTTGGGAGTGGCACAAATGAAATGTAAATGGGATGCTGCCTTGCGTTTCAGTTCTATGGCTCTTTGCCTACTACAGGAATGCTAAAAATGCATAAAGGAGCATTTCTGTCTCACAAGATCAGTTGGAAAATGCCACCATTTCTGTGCAGTACTGCATTTACCCAAACCTAATGCACACCTCTTTTCCAAGAAAATGGGTCTGAAAATTGCCTGTGCGTTACAATCGAATATGAGACAAAAACCATGTTCGCAGCTGGCAAACAGCCTACCATCAGAGCCGTCAGACGCAGCATCATGGCAATAGAGCACGCTATTGTGAAGGTTGCTGCTAGTTCATTTTGTGTTTGAATACGATCTGGAGTGGTATTCTCAGTCAAATCACTTTCGTAGATACTATCACTTTTGCAAGATTCAGTGCGACTTGGCACAGTATGCGTCAGCGTATACAGCCGCCAGCGTTTCTGTACCAAGCTTGCTATTTGCACACAGTGCTAGGAACGCTGTCGGCCACATACTTTGACAAGTCCAATGAAAGAGTCGCGTAAAATCTCGTGAAAGTGATAGTAGTATCTCTTAAAGGACCTAGAGAAAATACTGCCTCTGTGGGCTTGGTATCTGTGGCTAATAAAACACAACTGGTGATGACAACACATTACTTTCACTATAAAAGCTCATAAAAAAATAATAATAAAGAAAAAAAGAAAAAAGGAATTACCTTTTGTGAAGGTAAATTCTGCATGTCGCGCTTTTTCTGATCGCGAATGTTAGGTGCGTGCTACATCTTTTGTTTTTATAAATCAGGGGCATGTTGCATTCAGGTGCAAACTCACAAAAATGGGTGAGCGTCAGATTTGGAGGCATGTTAGAATCGGGTAAATACGATAACATAGGCAACCATGATGTCTTAGATTTCACAAGAACGAAGGTATACTGATAAATTTTTTCACAGCATCCATTAGTATCTCCACATTTCAAAAGAAACTTTTGTTTGTCCTACGAAAACTGAGTTAACAGAAATTGATTTTTTTTATCAGCCTTTTTTCGTGTATGAAGATGGCACTTGGGCTCACTGTGTGAGGTACATGCTGGCACTCTGGCCTGTGCATGTATGCTGAAAAGCTCTTAGTCAGTGTTCCTTCGTTGTATTCTATGAGTTGCTGCATTTGGTAAAGATCAGCTAGTAAATTAAGCCTTGTCAATCTTTCTACAGCCCCATTAAGCTAATCAATAGCTGCTAGACTAAAAACAGTGAGACAAGCACAATACTGTTAATGAAAAAAATTCATAGCTACAGCTGTCATTTCCAACTCAAAGGCATGACTGAGCTGAGAGTTATATGGCCTGAATGAAAATGGTGAACAAAATGAAACTGCCTTTTCTTAGTACAAACTAGGATGAAATGAGTTGAAATATTGGGTGGGCCCAAAAGCAGTTAAAACTGCAAAATACAGAAGGCCTCTTTTAAGATGAACTCTGGTAAGTTGAATACGCTGATGTAATAAATATAGTCAATTTCCGATAATTCGATATTGATGAGACCAATGGAATTAATCAAATTATCCAGCTGGTCAATTAATTGAGAGGCAGAAAAACATCCAAATATATTGATGCTTTATTTGGTAGTATTTAAGCGATTCTAATGCATACCAGTTTTTGTTGGTTCATAATTAAATTAAATTGTGAGGGTTAACCTCACAAAACTGAACAACGGGTTACAAGGGACGCCGTAGTGGAGGGCTCCGGATTATTTTTCGACAACCTGGGGTTCTTTAACGTGTACCCAAAGCACAGTACACAAGCAATTTTACATTCCACCTCCATCAGAATTTTGCAAGTTAACAGTACGAAACAATGTGCATCCAAACAAAATGTGCAGCTTATTTTTGGTTGTTTTTAATCGAAAATAAAAGCAGCATGCCTCCAATTATGGTGATTACAAAGAAAATGAAACCAGCAGAGTTTACCTTCACAGAACAAATATTTATTTGCACTTAAATCTATCATCACCAGTTTCAGAGAGTACTTTATCACTATCTAAGGACCACTTCACTACAATTGCAAATGGGATAGTGAACCATGCCTAGGCTAAACACTTTGCCAGTTCATCCTGCAATGCACGCAAGTATCCGAAGTTCCGAAAACATGTGATGCGACTCTGCTGCCACTAGCATAGCATGTAAAATAGTTTAACTTTTAATGAGTTTTTGTAATCAAAGCCTGAAAGCAGCACATCATTGTCATCATCTTACGCGAAAACATGTTTTGCTGCCATTTTGCTATGACAACAGCAATGACGCTGGCTCTGATCGAGTTTTTGTTTCACATCCAATCGTAACTATCAGAAAAATTTCACACCAATCTTCCTGGAGAAAAATGCAGACAGAATGAGAATCTGCAGAAAAAGAAGGCGGTTTTTGAGCGAGATAATGTGTCTTTTATGCATTCACTGTTTCCTAGCTCTGCCAAGACAGACGCTGCAGCCATTGGGGTAACGATTGGGGTCAGGTGATGCGTGCTGGCTAGCCAAGTTTGAATTATCTGGTGAAGGCCAATTTCAGGATTAACAGAAGCATACAGTGGTTCAGGGACCTTTGTTTAGTTTTAAATTGATGAAGTTAAGTTCTGTTGAGCTGAACTTTCCAAATAACAGACTTTGTAATGTCCCTTCATACTGGTGTCAAAGGAAGTCTTGTAAAGATTTTTCTTTATTCAAGCAGGCATGAAAGACTGACCTATGTATCTCGTTTAGACTTGAAACTTCTTGGCAGAGCTTTTTTGCAGTAGAATGCAATTAAATAATGGTACAGAGGATCAGGTGGCTACACAACCTTTTCTGCACATACCTTAAGTTCCCGATTGCAGAGCACTAAGGCACGGAAGCGGTCCACCATTTTGAGGTCCCGGGGCTCCGACAAGCCGGTAAGGCGCCGTACGATGCTCTCACCAAACACATCCCACACTAGCAGGTCACTGCGGTTGAGCGACACCATGTGACTTGCATCACCTTTGATGGTGTATAGCTGCCCCAATGTTCGGCCCTTCTCCTCTTCATGTGAAACTGTTGATGCTGGCTCCTTGGATGGTTCGCGCAGATAATCGCTTACTGGCACCAAAGAGGGAAACCGACGTGCCATTTCATAGAGGTTCTTTAGATGGGGAAACTTTAGATCGGATGCTTCGCTGGCAATTATCTTCCGAAACCGTGCTGTTACATGCGCTGCAAATTGCCTTCCATCATAGCGCAATGCATAGCTGGACAACTGGACCAGTTCCCGAAGCATAGCACACTCTGTGTCAGCAGGATTCAATTTCAGGAACATGTCGAGCTCTTCAAGCAGAAAGTAGGGGTCACAGCAGCAGACCTTTATCTGTAGCCACTCAGGATTCAGCAGAAATTGGCTCCGAACAATCTGTCCGAGAGCTTCACTGCTGTCACTACTGTCACTGCATTTTACAGGTGCATTGTCACCAGCTGGGCCATTAGCCACTTGAAGTCTTGACAAAAGTGTATCAACACTTGCCAGATTTTCACGTGCCAGACAGTTGAGATGGAGACAGTAGAAAGGCAGCTCATTATGTTTTCGCCGGTACGAAAAAACAGCATTTTTGGGGACATGGGGGAGAACACACTGGCTCCCCTTATCTGCTTCAGTTGCACTTGTAACTGAAGAGACATCCATGCTTGAGACAGACTGAAAATAGTCGAACAGTGCCAGTGTGCACACATGAGTAGCCTCCAAACTTGGGCAGTGTTCTGTGCACAACGTCCGAAATGAATCACTACACCATGTGTTGAGCACATAACCCTCCACAACCCTGACCCTTAGAAAATTGTCCAAGCCCACTCGCACCAAGGCCCAGACAGCAAATGGGCATCGTGTCAGTAGCCTCTTGCGATGCACGAGATGCATTTCCGCAAGCAGGGATTCATTTGAGGAGACCACATCAATAATTTCTTTGTCAGAAAGTCCGTGGCGTGAGGCACTCAGTAGTCCCAATACTAGGGATGTCACTTTGGGATGCACCTCCTTCTTTAGTTGATCATGAAGGAAAGACACCACTTCAGCTTCAGAGTGAAATATAGAGGGTTCATCTGTTCCATGCCAGTGTGACACAGCACTTGCTAGAAGTGTGGCAAATAGAGGGCTTGGTGACTGCTGTAATGATGCACTGACACTTTCCAATTGCTTAGCACTCACAGTTCTGCTACGTCTTTCCAAAGATTTGTGGAAAATGTTCTTGCAGTGCTCTACACCACAGGGTCCCAAGTCTATAAAGCATTGCTCCTGATTCTTGAGTTTAGCCTGGAATGAGACACAAAACAGCAGCAAATGAATTGTTCAAGCTTATGCGAAATCTCACTACTACAAATTTCATATTAGAACATCTTCAGATTAACAAAGATTTGAGAAATCACCAGCCTTTTCTTTTAATAGAAAAATATTTTAGTATACTATGTGGGGACCCCTTTGGACCCCCTTCTCTGGTTCACGCGCCACTTGGGCCATTCGCTAGTACGATCGCTGAGGAGACGCCATTCCAGCCTTACTGTGGATAGCGTACAGTCCCCGTGAAAGCTGGCGCCGCTGCGACACAGAGCCTGCTGCTTGCACGCGTGGCTCGCGTTACGCTGTGCGCCCCTCTAGCCCTCTTTTCAGCATCTCTGAGCAAGGCGGCCCCCTTTGTGTGGCAAACCTAGCTCGGAAGAGCCTGTGTGGCAGAGCGGACTTCCCGGGAGCTCTCACCTGTAGTCTGCGACTGCCACCCTAGTGCTGAACCCTGTCTTGTACAGCATTTTGTACATAACTGGGTATAACCCCCATTCATTTGTACCATGGCTGGAGTCATTGTCTACGCCTTGCCGGTGAGTCCACGAACCTGCCGCGGTGCCCCTTTGTGTGTGCTGCGGAGTGCGGACCAGCTATGTGTCTCCTTAGACCTTAGCTAGCCGGTTCCGTGCAAGTTAGCCCGAACCCCTACAACTATACTATGAATTTCAGAACATTTAATAGTATTTCAAAATAACAAGCAAATTTTTATTCTTTTTGAGTGCTAGCAGCACCTCAATATAAAGCATAGATCGCTTATAGAGCAAGTCACCGTAGTCGCGAATATCCGCACTATAAGCAGTACTACACTACAGTATAGACAACTTATAACGTAACCGCTTATAGTGCAGGACCGGATATAATACGGTCTTTTCAGACTCCCGTTAATTTTCCCATAGCACTCCATGTGTATACGCATACTGCTTACACTGCAGCCGTGTGAGACGAAATACCGGTTACAATGCGGCTTCCACGGAAAAATCTTGCCGACAAGGGCGGCAGCGAGCACGCTTCTCAACAAGATGCGTGCTGCCGGCCGGCGTATGCATTATTCAATGCAATCAAACTCTCGTTAATTCAGACTTATTTGGCCGCACATTGGTTAATCTGGACTACTTTCGGAGCTCGGTGAGCGAGGAGCGCCGCGAATGTGCAACGCAAAAGAGGAAGAATGGCGCTAGCGTCAAACCGAAACGAAGCGGCGGTGTCCGCATCGCCACAGCCATCAGTTGAAGTTGCACGTGAATGACAGCAACGCCGGAACGCTTCGAGCTTATTTGTGTCTTTAAAGCCGGAATTCTTGCGTTTACCGCCGCGTATAACACCACGTTGGCCGCGGTTTTCTCCGCAGCGGTTGCGGCGAACAGTAGTTTCGTTTTTACTCGGTACGCGCGTCGGCCGCGTGCCTCGAAAACTGCATAGTCACCATCGATGATCGCATAGATAGCGACCGCGGTTTCGACTGCAGTTGTTGCTGCGAATGGTAGTTAGTTCGTCCAGACTCGGTGCGTGCGTCGGGCGCGTGCCTTCAGCACCGCAAAGTCGCCGTTCGTAATCGTGTCGATAGCGGTCACGGTTTTTTCCGCAGCGGTTGTGGCAAAGAGTTGTTTCGTTTTGACTCGGTGCAAAGCTGTCGAGCTTGAAGAGCACCGGCTACATCGCGATTATGTTTTTGCCAGCTCACTGGCGAAAACGTAATCGGGATGTGCGTGCGATAGTACAAAGCGTGTCTATACGCTTGGTCTACATGTTTTGCATACGTGCAGTGCTTGAAAATTGTTGTTTTGGTTATAGTGCGGTACCGCTTATAGTGCAGATATTCGCGACTCCAGCGACTTACGTTATAAGCGGTCTACACTGTATTACTATAAAGCACACACACAAATGAATCATCATAGTACAGTATAGACCACTTATAACGTAACCGCTTATAGTGCAGGACCGGATATAATACGGTCTTTTCAGACTCCCGTTAATTTTCCCATAGCACTCTATATATACGCATATCGCTTATACTGCACTTGCGGGACACGAAACACCGGTTATAGTGTGGCTGCCTGGAAGTACGGCAGTCAATCTAGACGGCAAACGCTCCCCTCAAGCCACAAATATCGTATTTACTCGAATCTAACGCGCACTTTTTTTCCGATAAAATAGGTCCAAAAATTGTGTGCGCGTTAGAATCGAGTACGACCCTAAATCTGCGTTACCATATAGCCGTCGGCATTTCAAAACGGCCGCCTCGCACGGGCGTCGAGCCTAGCTACCATAGCTTCCTCCATGTGCTGCACTACATGTGCTCTGCGTCTGCTCTATCAGCATGAAGTACCGAGTTCATCATGATGCCGCATTTAAAAGGAAAGTTATCATGTGTGCGGAGACGGACGGAAATCGGGCCGCATCAAGGGCGTTCGGAGAATCCAAAACTTGCATTCAGGACTGGCGCATACAGAAGGAGAGGATTTTCGCCAACAAAGCAATGCGGAATGGTTTCAGTGGACCGAAGCAGGACGTAATCTGCGATGATCCACTTCGGCGATACGATCGCCTTGGCCCTATCTTGAAAGCAATCTGCGATGGGGAAAGTCTGCCACGCGCCGTGTTTTCACTGCTTATAGGTCACGTTGAAGCGAGAGGCATGATAGCACGAGGGTCCATTCGCTCGCCGCACTTCGTCACTTGAGCGTTTTGACAGTTCCTTTCCGCGGTCAACGAGCGAGATGTGTTCATGTTTGCTAGTGCGTGCGTGACACCGTGCTTGTTAATTTATTTAGTAAGCAAATACGGACCCTAGAGCACGGTGACATTGACGGCGGAAATGCGCCTAGAGTGTCCATTATCGCAATAAAATAGTTGTTTTGGTTATAGTGCGGTACCGCTTATAGTGCGGATATTCGCGACTCCGGCGACTTACGTTATAAGCGGTCTACACTGTATAGATCATTTTTCAAAGGCTGCACATGTGCGAAACATGTAGACCAAGCAGGTGCGCGTATCCGAGAGTCGAAGCATGCGACCTGGATGTTTGCGTCTGTTTAAGGGTTAACTTCTGACAACCCACGGTTCTCACATGAAGCAGACAAAGCAATAAAACATAGACAAAAGTATGTTGCCAACAAATTTTTCAGACCTGCTCAAATATTCGAAATTCTCCATGGCACTACTACCAACTCCACAGAACTAAAGTAGAATGGCGACTGAAATTTCTAATGCAGTGTCTCATTCGATTTCGCAAACTGATCAGCGTGCACACTATGTCGAAAACATGGCGACCGCAGATCAAGCTGCCGCCACTGGAGTGTTGCCCATGCCACCCATGCTCTCACTCTCATTATCAAGGTGGTTCCTCCGCTTTCCAAGTGCCGTAAAGCCACTGCAATGCGTTTCGTTGACTCAGCACCAAACCGCAACTTCGGTCACCGACTCCCGACTAGCGTGCTGGAGGGGTGTCGGACAGCATGCCATCGTGTAAACCTCGCCCTTGATAAGTTAGTACCCGTAGACGATTACATAGCATTGGGTATGTGATCACGCGCACCGGCTGAACTGACGGCAGCACGTGTGAAGCAGAGTTTGGTTTCTTGGGTGATCAGCCGCGGCAACTACTGCGAACACATGTTATTAACAAGAAAGAGGAATCTGTTAGAACACACATACTGTACAGCATAAACAATGTTGCAATAAGGAAAGTTGACAAATACAAATATCTCGGTGTGATCATACACAAAACATTCAAGTGGAATCCTCACATTAAATAAATAGCATCAGCAGCATTATACAAATTATGGTTACTGAGGCACCATTTCAAACACGCTACACAGCTTGTCGCTTACACGTCATTAGTAAGACCATTACTTGAACATGCTGATGTTGTTTGGGACCCGCATTCTAAGACAAATATTGCGCTCATCGAAAGTGTACAGAGAAAAGCACTTCGCTTCGTTTATTATGCCTACAAGCGAAATACATCTGTTAGTGAACTCCGAATTTGATCAGGCCTTCCAACACTCGACTCACGCTGTAAACTGCATCGATTAAAAATGATGTACAATATTGTGAACAATCAGACAAAACTGGAATTTGATACATACATGCAGATCAAGACACATGAGACATAAGCACGAAAAGACTACTTTAATGCCACAGTCACGAACTTCGGCGTACCGCTTTTCGTTTTTCCCACGGAACTATTGCGGAGTGGAATTCACTGCCACAAGAAGTAACAAATTTAGATAGCGTTGAATCATATTTAGCTGCCCTCCCTGACCATGTGTGATCTATCAGATTTGCTGCATCGATTTTTTTTTTTGTCATATCAGAGGGGCACATTATGTGGTCTTTCTACTGTCCATGTCTATTTTCTTTTTTTCAGTACACTTGTTGTCCAATAATTCATGTAGCTCTTCCCATTTTATTGGTGTAACGTACAGTTATCATTTAATCTTCGCTCTTCGTTACGCGCATGTTTTCAGATTGCTATTTGAAAGTGATCTTGACTTTGAGCTCGAAAACCTTTTTGTACATTTCTTTATGCTTTTTTGCTCTTTGTATTTTACTTTTTTCTTCTCTTTTTTGCGCTTTTGTTCTGGAATGTACGCACCTGTACCTAATGTAATGCTAGTACTTCATTGTTAACCACCCCTGCCCTGGTTGCCAAAAGGCAGCTGGCAGTATTGTACAAATTAATAAATAAATAAATGCCTACCAAGTTTGTATGTGTGCGTGCTGCTAGGAACGACGGAAGCTCGTAGGACACAAAGCTAACAACTTCGAACTAAATTTGCGGAACACCGCTTAATCTGATAGCAGACAAGATCGCGCACGCGCATCGCGACTTGCACACATAAACTGAAGCCGTTTTCAGTGCAGAGCGCACACCGCTGTGGCCAAGCAAAGGTGCATCGCTCTGCCGCCATTTTCTTCTTTTTTCTCTCCCCTCCCTTTTTTTGTTCCTTTTTCGTTCACTCTGGTCTCCCCCTCCTATGCACTGCCTTTGTCACTCTCCCCTCCAATCTGCTGGTGCACCTCGTTGAGAAGCACGCTCGCTACGGTGCTTGTCTACGAGATTTTCCCATGTAACCGGTATTTTCCCATTATAACCGGTATTTCATCTCGTATGGCTGCACTGTAAGCGGTACGCATATACATGGAGTTCTATGGGAGGGTAAACAGGAGTGAGAAAAGGCCGCATTACAGCCAGCTCTGTACTATAAACGATTACGTTAGAAGTGGTTTAAGCTGTAACGCATTTGTACCCAAAAATATTGGGCACATCTGCAACTAATGAGGCGGTGAAACGTTACGCACGCTGCTAGTACCGCCATGCTCATTATCAAATTTCTTAATAAGGTTAAAATTCCAAATTCGTGCAAACCCTATTGCCACCAATCACAGTTTTACAGTAACATAGGTAATGTAACAGTAATGGTAACAGTAACGCTCGCAGAAGTAGAAATTGGCACTGTGAAGAGCGTGATATTGTACCTATTGCACCGTTAACAATTGTGAGAATCTTAAAAGACTGATAAAAAATATTTACAACAGAAACTTCACTGCAGTTGTCTAAGTATCCGTAAGCATTGTGCCACTTGCTCATCTCCATGCAGCCCAGTGTCATTATCAATCTTATCAAACTTGATCCGAACAGTATAAATTATCTGTCCTTATCAACTCTTATCAGTCCTTGCAAATCTTATCGGACTTGATCAGGCCCTTATGAACCCTTATTGGTCCTTATCAACCTTATCGGTATTGCTCCGACCATGATAAGCCTTATCGCTCTTTAGTACCTTATCCATTCGTGTTGAACCCTTATTGGTCCTTATCAACCTTATTGGTATTGCTCCGACCATGATAAGCCTTACCTCTCTTTAGCACCTTATCCATTCGTGTTGAACCCTTATCAACCATAATGAGACCCCATATAACCGCTCATCACTCCTTATCATCCTTGTCAACTCATTAACTGCTTATCTCTGTGTGTTGCATGACGTGAAGCGCATGAGCCCTCAGAGATCAGTTGTATTTTGGCCTATGAAGGAACGTCCCAACGGCAGGTACATCCCGCGACCATCGAAACGCATCAGGGATGTGGCATTTTTGGCACTAAATTTTCACAAAATCTGAATTTTCCTGATGTCTACAATGCTCTAAGTCGGGTCTACTTGTGGTCCTAGAGATGGATTTTATTTCAGCATCACCAAATTTTTCAAGAAAGCCTTCACAGAAACTTTTCTTCTTGGACGTTTGTTTTGTACTGCTGGGTGCAACACATTCATATGGTTCTGATATATTCACCTTCTGCAAGCATGGGTGTTTAGCCCAGTGGGTACGACACCTGCCTTCTGAGTGTTGGGTCGTAGGTTAGAAACTCATCACTGCCAACGTTTTTCCTTTCGAATATTTTGTTTTTTTATATAACGATTCGTTTTACGTGACAGTTGGACAGACGGACTGGTTTCCTCATTCAGTAAGCATAGAAATGCTTATGCATATAAAAATCACTGTCAAAGGTGGGGTCAACCCGAGTTTGATCAGCAAGTTAGCAAAGAACACAAAGAAAGCAATTCATCGAGCCATCAAAATGCTGTTTGTGGATGCTTTGGTAACACTTGAACATATAATATACTCTTGAATAAAGCATCCCATCTTAGTCAACATTCCTTCTTTGAATTTATTACCGATCTTTATTTAACCTTGAACTCAACATTTCAAACCGACATCATTTGTCTAGACTTTGCCAAGGCCTTCGACTAAGGTCCCCCGTTGGCGACTTTTGGCTAAACTTTCATGCCCGAGTCTTGAACCTCTCACAATGTCATGAATCTGCTGTTTCTTTACGAATAGTTCACCGCACACAGTCGTTGGAACTCATCCCTCAGCCATTGACAATGTGGAGTACTGCAAGGTTCTGTCCTCGGTCCCCTTCTCTTTCTCATTTTCATAAATGACCTTCCCAACGGCATTTCACTGTCCACCTGACTCTTTTCAGACGACTGCATACTTTATTGTTGCATTACAGCCCAGACCTACCAAGCAGTACTTCAAAAAGTCTTACATACAATAGAAACCTGGTGTTCCAATTATATTATGAAACTCAACAACTCCAAATGTAAATTCATTAAGATATTTTTTAAACACTCCTAAAAAGATTACCCATTCTCTTTAAACTCAACAACCATATCTAACGTTGAATTATATCGACACCTTGGTATCATTATCAATAGCAAGTTGTCCTGGTCCGATCAAGTAATGAAATTGGTGGCTGACACTTCCAAATAGCTTGGCTACGTCAGACATACTATACCACTATACTCCTTGTTCACACTAAATCTAGCCAACGAAAGTTTTATTCAAAGTAAACTCAAATATGCCTCAGCTATCTTGAGCTCCCACAAAGCTTGCTTAAAGGGACACTAAAAAGAAACAGGAAGTTCAGCTGGAATAAAAGACGGACATTCAGGAATGCATGAATTTTTTGTTGGGTGCAAAAATATGAGTTATTAGCGGAGAAATTCGTAAACAAAGACCCAAATATCTCTTCCTCAATTTCCTTCACCCCAGATTTGGCGCTGAAGCAGTGTCGTCACAGATTTCATTGCTCTCAGCGAATCAGAATGCGCCATGATACGTCATCGCTTGCGTCATCGCTTGCAGCTTGATGCTGGATGCATCATGGCTGCATGCATGGTCGCTGGGTTTGCGTTCGCCGCGATGGATACCGTTGCTGCCGCTGAACCTTGCAACGAAGAGCTCGCCAGGGAAGCAGGACTGCATTTCAGTGATAATCAGTGAAACGGAGCGCGAAATGATCCTCCGTGCTCGAGCGGTAGGTGTTTCCGCGTGCGATGGCGGTGAGCCGCCAGCCGCGCCGGCGAAAGCAGAGCTCCGTTTTCGTCGACGGAAGGCGAAGCGTCCGGTTCGCCAGGCGACGATGTTCCCGACAGAACAAGCGTAGAAAGTTGCGCACATACTCGGTATGGTTATTTCGTGGCTTTATTTAATGACATTCAGCACTCACCGAGCCGCCAGTTTGCTGCTGCAGGCGCACCGGTAGGGGGTTTGATGAAGGCCGCATTGAGGTAACAGCTGCTCGAGAAAGGACTGGCCTCTGGGGCACGCCAAGATACTTTCCGAGGGCAAGATTATACACATAATCCGAGGGCGAGAAATGCAGAGAGCACACCATCGGTTTCTCTGGCTGTTTTGCCATTTTATCATCGGCAGAGCACTGAGCCATTACGAACGCCGGGGAGCCGGGGCTCTCCGCGCGACACCACATGAAAGGACACAATCGAGTCAACACTGCCGCTGCCCCTGAGCAAGCGCCTTGGGCCATTTATACAGCCCTCAACACTACACACACGAGGCATTTTCTGGCTGTTTCCCGCGAAGTCAACGTTTTTCAAGCCACGCAACATGCAACCAAACACCGTAGAGCGGAACAGGCGCGCGCAACGATGCATTGACCAAAAATGAAACTACGAAACTATCACGGTCGCATGTATCTCCATGCCATTTTTTCTTATTTATTCAATTTTGTGCTAAACTTGTACTTCCTCGCTTGAAACAGTTTAAAAAGTTGGCAAATGCTGTTTATGTACGTTTAAGGTGTATTTCATTTTGCGCTTTATTAACAGCGATAAATCGCTCTCGACCAATCGTGTCCGGCCTGCATTTGTAATCTCCGACGTCACGAACGTGTAGTGCGGGAATTTCGAAGGGGCGTCAGCACCTATCCTTCAGTTTTTCGCTATTTTCTCGCTTATTAAACATCTGTTTGCAGTAAGAATGGTATGGCTGTGATCGTGAAAGGATAATCTACCATTTAAGCTCCACTTCCGGTTTCTCTTTAGCGTCCCTTTAATTAACACTTCAGAATCAATACAAAATCATGCTGCCAGATTCATCATTTTTAGGTACAGCTGTCATGGAAGTGCTAGCACGATTAAATCATCCCTAGGACTTGAAACATTGTTATTCCGCCGAAAAATTGCACAGCTCTTTTTTTCCAGACTGTACTAAAACTTCCCACAATAACATGAAAACTCCTTAACCGGCCAACCTGTACATCTCGTCGCCGTTTTAACTCTTGCAGTATCCAGCACTTGCATGGTTCAATATCTTCTTTTAATAAATAATTTTTTACTACAGCCGAACCCAGATATACCGAATCTGAAGGGGATCACAAAAAAAGTTTGATATATAGGTAATTCGATATATAAAATAAAACGTTTATACAACACTTTTCAAGGGGATTTTACTGCTGTTTGTTTTATGCAATAATTTGTTATATGTGGGTTCGATATATCCAGGTTTGACTGTATGCGCCATCGCAGAGTGGAACAATTTACCAAACAAAGTTGTCGATGATTGTTTAAACAGCTGCTTATTAATCATCTCAAAATCAGCAGTTTATACATGACCTTTCTGTGCATTCTTGCAATTCATGATTTATTTTGTGACCTTTCATACTGATTTGCTTTTGCATAGTGTTCAGTGTGCTTTTCAGTTCTGTTTTTAAAGGAATCCACAGCATGAGCTTCTGTGCAAAACTTGCAGCCATGTCTTTGTTCTGTTTGTTATCTACTGTTTATTGCGTGGAGCACTGGTTCTGCAATCATGTAAAACAAAGCTTGTTCGGGTGAAGTCTCATTTAATTTGCTATTATTCTCTTTTTTTTTTTTTTTGCCTATTTGACAATGGCCAAGTTTTGCTCAAAATCTTGTTAACATTTTGCATAATACACTTCTGGAATATTGATGGCTTCAGAATAAAAGTGAATCATTTCACAACACTATTGCTTTAGATGAGCAGAATTAAATCTGCCAAGCAAGAAGTGCAAGTCATCGAACACTGCAGTGTTTCACCTTGAGGTCCTCGAGTTCTTTGCTTCCATCGCGGACTGTAAGTACAACCTTGACATAGGGAGGCAATTCAGATGGCAGCCAGTCAAAGGTGTAAGCACTATGCTTGGTCACCTGGTCCAATCCGTCAAGGAGGATGATGAGAGGCCTATGAGATGACACCTTGTCCAAGAGAACTCCTAGTACCTCCCGCTGCTCAGCAATGCTCTAAAAGAAAACAATTAAGAGTAAAAGTGTAAGGGTCAACAAATCAATGTGGCAGAACACATCTAACAGATTTTCAGGACACTCATGCGCTGGACAAGTATTTACTTGACGAGGCTCTGCTGTTTTGCTGGTATGCATAAAAAATAAACAATAGCATCGATTTCTCGTGGTCCCCAGACCATGAGAAATTTTTCTTTAGCTGCGAAGCTTTTTTTTTCCCGAGACACCTACATTGGTTTTCTTTGTAGCTTCATGCTACACTCAAGTGCACAGCAATTTTTCTCTTTCATGCAGTTCCTTTGTATTCACTGCGAAGATTAGCTTTACTTATTATGTACATGCCTTTTTTCTGTAACCCCCCCTACGCAATGCTCCACTGGAGCCTGTGCGGTAATATGAATAAATACTGACACTTTCTGGATGCCTTTGTAAAATATGCTTGTTATGAATAGGTGAAGACACATGTGACAGTGAGAATGTCGAGGGCTAACTATTAACAAGGATATAATCTTCATGCCTGATAAGTGATGAAAAAAAAGTAGCTAAGAGTTTACTTTAATGAGCCAAAAATATTTATTTATTAACATGAAATCACAAAATTACAGTCCAGTCTTTGGTGAACATATACGAAGTATTTTTTTAATAACAACAAAATTTTAAAAAGAAGAAAAAAAGAAACATGACAGATCGTACAGTTCTACTCCATGAGCTAGATTACTCAAAAAGCAGACATTACTTGCACAAGAAATCTAAATACATAATTAACTAACAAAATGGCACCACTTAACCTTTTAACTAATCACTTTAGGGCACACATTTCAACTTACGAATCAGAGCCGATAAGCCCACAAGATATACCTATCTTCTTCTAAGAAACTCTGAGGGGGACACTAGTTCTGAGATGTGTTCCCAAATAGTACAACCAAATGAACTGATGTTCCAGTTACATTTGTTCTGCACTGCTTAAGAAGTCAGTTTGTTAAAAAGCAACTGGATCAACAATGCATTCTGGTGCAAGTTTGATGGCATTTATCTAAAAATGCACAAATTTCAAATTCATTCCATGTGGATGTGCCCTGAGAATGTGCAGGCTTCAAGTCATCAACTACAACATGTGACCTAAGGTGATTAGCTCTAAGTTATTTAGTGAAATGTAGTAATCAGCTAAATATTCACTGTAATTTCTATTGCCATTAATGTCTGTCTCCTTGAGTAATGTACCTCTGACAGTAGAATAGTGCTATCTGCCACAGGTGATTAAAAAAAGTTATGTTAAGATAATAATAATAATAATAATAATAATAATAATAATAATAATAATAATAATAATAATAATAATAATAATAATTCAAACATTTGTTTTGGTGCCCAGAAACAGCTATGCAACCTTTCTACTGGTGCACTAAGAACTAATGCACAAAACACAATATAAATACTACCAAAATACAGAGAAGCAAATGAGGTAGACAAAACAATATCAAACAGAGGAACAAATACGAGAAAAACAACTCATGTGTAGCAGAACAGACCAGAAGAATAAACGAGGCAGGCTTGAAAGTGAGTTAAACATACAACGTGCTTATCTACACTTGCACAGAATCACAGGAAATGAACTCTGGAATATGTCTACATATAGGCAGAATACGTATTGCATATCATTGGAAATAATAATAATAATAATAATAATAATAATAATAATAATAATAATAATAATAATAATAATAATAACAACAACAACAACAACAACAACAATAATAATGCTTGGTATATAAATGACAAAGAGAGTGCTAAAATAATTCAGCAGTGCCACAGGCTTAACCAGTTGGATTAACAGGCAATTTGTAAATGAACTCTTATTATAGATGCCGCATTACCACATCCAAGAGCCCCGCATTTTTGTGTTGTTTTTTTCTCATAATTTTCTTCATCAAGAGAAATACACAAGCATAATAAATTAGCGTAAATACTGCGGAAGCACCCAGTTTCGCCTAAGCGCCCAGTATTAACGTTTCCAAAACTTCAGAATTTTGAAAATTTTGAAATTATACGAGACCACTAGGGGGGCGATGACAGGGATATTTGCTTCCTTGCGATGGAAAGGGAAAGACTGATGGGGGTGAAGATTATGCAGAGTGACAATGAAGTTTTTCATTGGCCGCCATCTTAGTTTTTACTGCTTCGACCGGACAAGTGCACATATCTAGATTAACCCAATTTTCAGTGAAAGTGGAGTGGGCGCTTCCGCGGTATTTTATGGTAGTATTCAATTTTCAGTGTGAATAATATTCACACCCATGAATTTTGCACATGCATCTCAAGAAATCCAGCTAGAGGAAACCAGTTCACACCTTGGATGCGAATATTGTGTGCATTCCATAGAGTGCACAGCACTGCTCACAAATGCTTCGCAGTAGCTGCTGCTGGGTGTCTGAATCAGGTGAAGTGCCCACAAAACGCACAATGACAGGTGCATCAGGCACCCAGGTCTCGCACATCTGAGCCACTTTGGCAAGCAGAGTGCTCTTGCCACTGCCTCTGGCACCATGCAAAACAATCGGATGGTGCAGCTTGCTCCTAAGATACTTCTCCAGCTGAACAAGCTTCTCTGTTCGTCCTATCAAGGTCTCCGAAAGAGACAGGCACGTCTGCGCCTGCTGCACCAGCTCCACATATAGCTGCTGCTCTATTCCTGCACAACATAGAGAAAAGAGAGCTGTGTGCAATGCATGTCTTCTAGAGAAAATGTCTTCTAGAGAAAATGATTGCTAAAACCCCATGGTGTATTTGGCCACCACCTGCATATAAAACCAAACGCTGAAAAAGGGGAGGGCTGGAGAGGTGTCTACATACACAAGTAATTTATTTTTCTCCCTGAGTGGTTGTACTTCTAGCAACATATATCGAGGTGTCTACATGAACAAGTAATTTATTTTGCTCCCTGAGTGGTTGCACTTTCAGCAACATATATTGAAGTGGAATATGTAGGGAACTTGCTTAGAACATGCTTATTAGAGGCATGGAACATGCTTATTAGAAAGTAAAATGAATGAAAGCCACACTATAATTAGGCTTTTCACTTTCAAGTCTTCAGTGAAAAATATCTACTGACAAAGAACTTGCCAATCCCAGTTTAAACCAACACTGTTTTGAGGGCACTTTTGGCCTTCAAATATTTAATTACGATAGGTTCAACACAATGTGGCCATTGTAGCCATTGTGCATTCCGATGCAGTAAGTAAACACATGGCTTTCATTAATTTGAGATATCAAATATAGTGCTAAAAAGACAAGAATAGACAAGGATAGACAAGAACGACCACACATGACGCTATTTTCTTTCAACTGTTTATTTTGTGGGGACACACGCTGCCACCTTCTCCCGCGGGCGCTCGCCCGTCGCTTGCGAACGGAGCGCACGCGGCGGTTGCCGGGCGGACATCTCGTGCGCGCACAACGCGCGCCGCGGGAGCCGGGCGGACACGGGAGAAATGCACTTTGCCCTCTCCCGGTTCTTGCTCGCCTCTCGCGACGCGCGCGCCCGCGCGGGAAGAGGGAAAGTATTCGGCGGGCGAGGAGGACACTCCCCTCGGGGAAAGGTAAAAAGATATAAAAGAGCGCGACCGAGTGACCCCCGGGTCTCTCTGACCTCGCTTGACCTACCTGCCGATACGGATTTACCCGCTGAAACCCGTGAGTGACCTCGTTTGCGTGACTACTACACGCGACGAGGCAAGCCTATTTTATTACTTATTATACAGAGCGGACTTCCCTCTGCAAGTGTGTTTTATTGCCCACAGCAATAAACGTTGTTGAGTTGACTCGCTTGTTGCCTTATTCGCCTGAACTTACGTAGCTGCGATTATAAGCGCTACAGGTTGGGGAAGACCCCCACAATTTTGAGAAACATACCTTATTTTGTATGAATCTCTTGCGCATGCCAACTGGGATGTGAGATTATGTCAAAGATGCCAAACATACATGACTGATTTAAATAAGCCAATTCTTTTGGTGATTGATACTGCAGCTGTGCTCATGCACTCACCTGATAAATTTTTAATATGGATGGCTTTGATTAGCGACGCATGTTGTCGTTACTATGTTCATCCTTGTCTTTTTAGCACTATTTGGGTATCTCCTCATGACAAACTAACCTTGGTCAAATTCATCAATTTGTTCCTCGGAGGGCAGTTCTAAGGCTAAATGATCTTGCAACAGTTATACAGTACAGAAGAATCCTGGTAAAGGTGGCCGAATAATAATTTTTGAAACTGGAACAAACACGAGTCAAATACTTTTAGAATCGCTTGCAAATAATAAGACAACTTCCTTCAATGCAGTGCTGCTCAAGTTACACCAAAATCTTACTTAAAATATTAATAAATTTCAGCCACAAATAAAAGAATATCAGAACGCTATGCACTGAAATAAGCTCCTATACACCAGTGACTATACAGTATTTGTGGTGTTAATTTGTGACTGTTTAATGAAATAAGCTCCTATCTAGCAGCGACTATAGTATTCAAGGTGCTGTTTTGTCACCATCTAAGCAAGTCGGACATAAATTTAAACAAAATGTTTTTTAAACAAATTGGCTGCTTTAAAAGCAAAGCGAAAGTACCAGAGTACGAATTCAATTTGTTATTCGAATGTTTCGAATATTTGCACAACCCTAGTACACATGTTCCTTTCTTGATGTCAATGCACTTGATGGTGCATTGACACTGCATGCGAGTATTTTCTTTTACTTCTGTCATGTTATCTTATATTTATGGGTCCTTGGCATAAATGGGTGAGCTGCCCTCAAAAGAACTACGTAGTATTAGTTGAAAGTACTAGTACTTTGTACTGTCCCTTCTTGTTTTTTCCTACGTTTGTATGTACTGTAACACTATGAAGGCTGCTTTAATTATAGTCTAGTTTAGGTGGCTATAAAAATTGGGTATGAACATTTCAATTGAGCAATAAGAGCACATATTTCTGCTGAAATTTAATTTACTCATTCACAACATTGCTCATTCACAACATTCTAGCCAACAACAGTGCCATATGAGTTCAAAGAATTATAGGCACTATTAAAATATAAAAACCTCCATTTAATGAAGCTGCTGTCTGCAAAAATAGCTTCTTTAAATTAAGGTTGAAGGTAAATTGAGACTGACCATAAATGGTCCTCAACCAATCATTGAACGCTTGCTTAAAAGGGCCCTCCAACACTTTTGTACATGGTACATAAAACGTAATGCAAGAGACAATGTTGTTGTGAACATCTCAGCCAAATACACTAGCTTGCACGCAGCAGTGAACATACAATGTTGCTCTAAAGATGACTCGTAACTTCCTGAACCTCTTCAAAACACTCGCTATCCTTCTATCGCCTAAATTGTGCAATAGGGTTATTATAAGATTGACGATTCCTGAATGTGTTGTGAGAAATATCAGCTTTGGCAGAAGCAATAAAATCATTAGCAATGCTACCATTCCTCATATTAGTAGATTACCAATGAAAAATTATAAAAGGCTATTGCATAAAAGCATATCAAAGAATTTAAATTTTGCACTTGTGGTCTTAAGCTAATGCCATCTACTTGAGCTATGCTGCTGCTTCCATAGTGCAAGATTGTGTCATTGCTAAAATAAGTTT
Source organism: Dermacentor silvarum (assembly GCF_013339745.2). Classification (NCBI taxonomy): domain Eukaryota; kingdom Metazoa; phylum Arthropoda; class Arachnida; order Ixodida; family Ixodidae; genus Dermacentor; species Dermacentor silvarum. Next base: position 107,264,847 of record NC_051154.1, on the reverse strand, counting down.
AATTGAATGTTTAATTCAAGCCTGTGAATTCTCTGCAAGCATCTCATTTAAATGTAGGCTTAGGTGCTTGCTATCACTGGTTATTCAAGGTTTGCTGTCTTGCCATGTGCAGCATGAACACTATGTTTATCTTGTTTATTGTTACTGTGAATTAAATAAAACATGCTTAACCGTTATGGTGCCCAAAGTGCATGTGAAATTGTCATGCTGCTATAAATTTTGCTTGTAGCAAAGGTACTGACAGTGATGTGAGAGTTTTATATCAGCTGCCACATGATGCCGAGCTCAAAAAAAGATGCTTAGAGCACACTGGGCTGCCAGTATCTACAGTATCCATTTGAGAGTAACAGCACTGGTGAGGCAGCACTACTACATGTGTTACTAAAAGGTGCCGGCAACAGCTACTTGAGCTTTCATGAAAATGAAATGACATAAACGGCAAGAGATACACACATGCATTAGTATGAAATTGCATGCAATTTCATGTTCGAATGCATCGCTGCTAGCGGCACGCGAAAAACACAGTTGTCTTTTTGGCAGAAGCAGGAAATTGGCACCTGAATTAGCTATGAAAAGCAATGTATGAAACTTTAACGCTGCTCTGTGAAGGAGCATATGCAATATACCTAATTATAAGGTGAGTAACAACCTCTCAGTTCAGCGAATCATACTCATTAAAGTAATGGTAGCTGTAATTTTATTAATAAAACAACAATAAAAATCACATCATGGCAATGTATAGCCGACAGAGCATGGTAAGCAGTGCCCTATTTTGCTGTAGCCTCCACGCGCGAATGCTGTCGAAGGAGGAGTGGGAGCACAGTGGAAATTTAAAGCACAATTTTTGACTGCCTGCAACTCCATGCATATGCACCACATTCAATTACTACCTGCTGGAGAAGATTCATGAAGTGGTGTCTTTTAATGCGAAATGCAGTTTACATCTTATAATTGATGATTCTTTGCAGTGACCTCTCATCATGAACCATGCACAAGTAAGCTAAAAAGGGGTTTCAATGTATGAAAGATTGGTTTGAATGTATGAAAGTTTGGGGACCCTTGATCTATAATAAAATTAAAGGCCTCAAATGGTAGTACAAAAACTGCAGTACAATTAGAGAACCAGATGTGCCACTATTTGGAAGCAGTAAGGATTTTTTTTTCTATTTAAGATTAACACGATGCAATGAAAAGAACATCGTTAAAATAATTTAAACTCAAGCCAAATACTCCAGGTAGCATAGTGATGGTATAAGTAAAACTGCATGAATTTGGCGAGATGGACAGAGCAGTAAATAAAATGATCAGTAAATGATATCTCCAAGTTGGTTAACCCTAAACCAAATTTTGGCCACACTTTGATTTACAACGCAACACCCAAAATAAAGCAGAATAATATCATACTGACTTACATTTACACTGAATTGTACTCTAAAAACCTGAGTACACATAATGTGACCAAGTACCATGAACTGTGCCCCTAAAGTGATGTTAAAAATAATGTAGACCAACAATGCATTAAATAAAAGTAATTGCATCAAAAATAAGTAATGAGAAATATATAGTTGCACATATGCTGTAAGAACACACCTCGGCATGGTCGAGTTGTTTCATCACTTGCATCTTCTTCACCAACAGTGTCCACCATGGCTTTCAGGTCCCGGCTAAGTGTAGTGCTTAGCTCATCAAAATACTCAATATTCTCCTCAGCATTGGGTCCTTCCTTTGACCACTTAACACGTAGCACCAGCTTCTGTGACTCGGGAAGCCTGTCCTCCAGCTGAGCCCTGACTAGGTTGTACCTGCATACCAGCCAAGCCATAAACAACATAATGGAAGGGAGAAGAAAAGCTGGGTAAAAAAAAAAAAAAGAAAGGCAGATACCAAAAGAAAAATGGGCAGGCTTACCGTTTTGAGTCAGAAAGGTCGATGGGACCAGTGCCCTCAGCTGGTTCCACTAATGTGCCAACAACACTATTGCTCCGCTGGGGTCCCCTGTGAGTGAACCTTCGCTCCATCCAGAGACAACAAAGGGGTTTTTGACTTTCTGTCAACACAGCGGCTTCCAGTTCTTCTTCCACCACTGCAGCAATGTACATCCACACAGGTATTTTTGCACAGCATAAAATTTACACTTTTCTGAAGAAGTTAAAAACTTCTGTGAAGTAGAACAGCATTTTTATGACAACTCTATAATTATTATGGCACAACTTCACAAATGTTTTTCAAACAGTGCACAATTTCTCAATTATATTGTTAAAAGAGAGAGTTTACGACCATGGCAGTATGCTTTCATAACACAAAAGGAGCATTTTTAGATGTTAAATTTTTATTCTATTTAAAGCACTGGTTCAAAACATTTGCTGTACCAGTTGTCTTACGTTTACATGAAGATTTGTGCTGCTAATATGTGTTGTCGGGCTAGTTCGTACACTAACTTACACTCGGGAATAGCACAACGTAGACACAAATGAGAAGGACAGCTGCCAGCTAAACAGGTACTAAATAAAGATAGTTGAAGGTTAGTGCCTGTTCTGCCCTTCTCATCGATATCATTTATGTGCTACTTTTTAAGTTTAAATTGGTGCTGCTTCAGCAGTCTTGCAAGACACTCACTGAATCACACCCTTATGGGGTGTGCTTTCCCTTCACTGCTCTGTACTCCTGAGTACTCAGGAGTGAAGTCCACTGCCAGCCTGCCGAGCATATAGACCTACAAAAACGAATAGAAAAGCTGCTTTTGATTGTAGCATGAAGGACTAAGCCATCTCATTTTTTTGCACAAAATGAGTCGCACCCTGCTTACAGTGCTAATGCTCTGTGCGTCGAGTGCTGACAACTGTGGGCTGGTGTTTGTAAGTTTTGACTGGCAAAATAATTGGAATATTTCAAATAGTGCAAGTTCAGTGTGCATCAAATTAAATAGGCAATACTATTTCGAACTATATGACACTTCAAACATTAGCACACTGCTAATTATAAGCTCCCTATTACCACCCCTGAGCAGTGCAAGCTGAAGAAAAAGTTGACGCTCGTAAGTCTTGCTCTGCTCCAGCGGTTGCATCATCTTGCATTGCTATGTATCTGAGACACATGGAAAAGCTAGGTAAAAAATATTGCACATGGTTCACGGTTGGCTGTTTCCACTACTCAGATCCTTGGTGGTTGGCCTTGGAGAAATAAAAACAAAATCCCATACAGTCGACTAGCGTTAATTCGAGTTGGATGGAACCAATGAAATTGATTGAATTATTCGGCAGGCTAAATTAAAGAGGCAGAACAAATGCTTAAATACACTGCCACTTCATTTCGAAGTATTTGCCAAATTTTAACACACCCCAAAATCTAACACACACCAAGTTTCTATAGGTTCAATGTAGAAAAATAATGTAGAAATGACATTAAACCTAAACAAAGTAGAAATCTAATGCACATCCAGTAAAAAAAAATGTAAAATGTAGCCTGCCTCCAATTCTAGCAACCAGACGAAAGTTGGAACTAACGAAGTTTACCTTCACAGGGAATGGAAATTTACGCTTGATGCCCGTAGTCTTGACTCTCAAACAGCGCTTTATCACTGTGTATGGACCACAACATGTAGTCCTCCGTAAAGTCTATTGTGTGTTTAAGATCCACAATAACTCTGGGACAATTGCAAACAGGATTGTGGCCCACGCCTACATCAACCGTTTTAATTAGTTTGTCCTATGATGAATGCAAGTCTCCAGAATTCTGAGAACACATGACATGATTTGGTCGCTGTTAGCTCAGCATGTAAAATATCTTTTTAATGAGCTTTTGTAGACAAAATACTAAAACCCTGCATTGTCACTGCCATCCTGTATGAGAACTTGTTTAATTGCCAAATTGCCATCTTGTGATGACAATGGCAAAGACGCTGGCTCTGATGGTAGGTTGTTGTGAAGGCCGTGAATGCGTTTTGGTATCCGATTGCATCACGCACGCAATATTTGGACCTATTAGAAAAAAAAAAGCCGGCATGCTAGAAATGGGTTAATACAGTAATCATTCATTGTGAGCTGCAATTCTTGCTTGAAAATCTTCCTGGAGAAAGCTGAAAACAGCTTTTGGCAGGAAATAATGTGTCTTCAACACAATCACTGTCTCCTAGAACTGCCAATACAGACGCTGCAGCCATTGGGGACGCAAGTTGAGTCACCATTTGGGTCAAGTACATTTTTGCCGACTAGTTAAGTTCGAATAATCTGGCCAGGGCAAATTTCAGAATTGAAATAACGAAAGCTTTAGCCCATAGAAATGTATAGGCAGCAGCTGCGACCCTCTGTTGGGATATAATTAAACTGAAAATCAAATTAGCCGGAGTTAAATTAACAAAAGTCTACTGTATTTGTTACTTGGCTGCAATATGATGCAAGGTGTGTTTTAAAGGGTCCCTCACCAGGCCCCGTCGCATAATTTGGTTATACACAAAAGAAGCTGCAAAACACCATCTAAGGAAGGTTTCACCAAAATAATTTTTCAAGATGGTTCATTATTGGAGGAGATGGCAGAAATTAACTGTCCTTTTACCAGCATATGCCGCCAGGAGGTGAGTGTCACTGCCAACGGAGACTCTCTCTCCCTCTGCCTCTAGTAGTGTTCCCACGCGGTGTGCCCTTATTGCCGTCTCCTATACCAGAGCCGAGGAACAAACTGTGACATCGAGCCCTGTCTCTTTTTTTTGCGGGGCTGCGCCTTCCGCATTGGATGATTAGTCGAAACACGCACTGCGAAGAGGCATTTGTGTCATCATCATCATCATCATCAGCCTATATATATATATATATTTTTTTTATGTCCACTGCAGGACGAAGGCCTCTCCCTGCGATCTCCAATTACCCCTGTCTTGCGCTAGCGTATTCCAACTTGCGCCTGTAAATTTCCTAACTTCATCACCCCATCTGGTTTTCTGCCGACCTCGACTGCGCTTCCCTTCTCTTGGTATCCATTCTGTAACCCTAATAGTCCATCGGTTATCCATCCTACACATTACATGGCCTGCCCAGCTACATTTCTTCCGCTTAATGTCAACTAGAATATCGGCTATCCCCGTTTGTTCTCTGATCCACACCGCTCTCTTTCTGTCTCTTAACGTTAGTCCTAAGATTTTTCGTTCCATTGCTCTTTGTGCGGTCCTTAACTTGTTATCGAGCTTCTTTGTTAATCTCCAAGTTTCTGCCACATATGTTACCACTGGTAGAATGCAATGATTGTACACTTTTCTTTTCAACGACAGTGGTAAGCTCCCAGTCAGGATTTGGCAATGCTTGCCGTATGCACTCCAACCCAATTTTATTTTTCTGTGAATTTCTTTCTCATGATCAGGGTCCCCTGTGAGTAATTGAACTAGATAAACGTACTCCTTTACAGACTCTAGAGGCTGACTGGTGATCCTGAATTCTTGTTCCCTTGCCAGGCTATTGAACATTATCTTTTGTCTTCTGCATATTCATCTTCAACCCAATTCTTACACTTTCTCGATTAAGGTCCTCAATCATTTGCTGTAATTCGTCTCCATTGTTGCTGAATAGGACAATATCTCAACAACTGAAGGTTGTTGAGATATTCGCCGCTGATCCTCACTCCTAAACCTTTCCAGTCTACGAGCTTGAATACTTCTTGTACGCATGCAGTGAATAGCATTGGAGAGATTGTGTCTCCTTGCCTGACCCCTTTCATGATAGGTAACTTTGTACTTTTCTTGTGGAGAACCAAGGTAACTGTGGAATCCTTGTAGATATTTGCTAAGATATTCACGTATGCCTCCTGTACTCCTTGATTATGCAATGCCTCTATGACTGCTGGTATCTCTACTGAATCAAATGCCTTTTCATAATCTATGAAAGCCATATAGAGAGGTTGATTGTACTCCGCAGATTTCTTGATTACCTGAGTGATGACATGGATATGATCCATCGTAGAATATCCCTTCCTGAAGCCAGCCAGCTCTTGGTTGGCTGAAGTCAAGTGTTGCCCTGATTCTATTGGAAATTATCTTGGTGAATATTTTATACAATACTGAAAGCAAGCTAATGGGTCTATAATTCTTCAATTCTTTAACGTCTTCCTTCTTACGGATTAGTATAATGTTGGCGTTCTTCAAGCTCTCTGGTACACTTGAAGTTGTGAGGCATAAAGGTATTGTGGGGATGCGCGACTCTCATGCATCTCCTGTGGTACGGCTTCACCGCGTGGCTAAGTGCTGGCGGTGGTCGTTGTGGTTGCGGCGCGTTGTGAGAGATGGCGCGAGTGTCACGATGCTAACCCCACCGAACGGTGGGGTGACTTGGGAGAAAAAGGTCGAAGGTGCTCTCTCTTTGGTTTGGGATCGGCGGCCAACACGCACGCGCCGTCTCGCTTCTCGCGACCATCGCGCGAGGCTAAGAGCAGGACACCGGTATGGACGAACACGGATTGTTCGAGCGCGCCACCGTTCGTGTGACTCTACACGTGAACGACTAGGCGATGGTGTCATAGCATGGGGCGAACATATTCGCTCGCTATCCGGTCGCGGTGAGTCGGACTTCCTTGATTTGTCGGGCGCCCATGTGAATGTTCTATTGGTTGTAATTCGGCTAGTGTGTATTAGTGTATGAAAGGTGCAATAAATGCCCTTTTGATTGTTTGCACTACTGTGTTGTCGTTCCTTTGTCCCAAGAGCATGTGTGAGACCTCACATCTGGCTGCCCAACGTGGACCTCTTGGGGCATTGGACGATAATTTTAACAGTTTTGCTCGGTTCGAGATGTTTCAACCGAAGCGTAGTCCTAGCGTGGATTTTGATCGCTAGTGTCGGCGGTGTGCTTTCTTGAGAGAGGCTACAGTTGCTGTAGCGTGTTTGAACTTTTCAACATGCTAAGCCTTTTCGCGAGTGTTTTGTTGAAGTACTGTACACTCGTCGGTACGAGAGCCACGTGGTCTGAATCCTGGAAGAGCGAGGCCTAGCGCCCGCGGAGCGTTGGCAAGCCTGAACCGAATGAGTACGGAAGCCTCGTGGGTGGTCCGAATTTCTTATGTAAATAGTTTCTTCTATCGCTTTGACTTCGGAAGTCGCGGCTCAGGGAGCCGGGTGGCCGCGGGCCACGAGTGTCGCTACGGGCTGACTGGTATTGTGGCCTGGCACCAGGCGCTCCGACACCATCTGGGACGGTGGGCGCCGTCAACTCGGATGCTGTGTGCACCGAGCGGGGTAGGACCACCTCACAGAGCTAACGTCTCCTCGCGGCTGCCAGTTGTGCCCATTTTGGGTGACGTTTTTTTTTTTGGATGCCGGTTGTTGTCAAAGTAGCGAAGCATTAGGCCTAAGGCTTAACAAAGCCGCCTGTCGCACGTTGAGGGACACAACCTGGTGGACCGTGGTGTTGAGGTGTCGCACATTGCTTCCCTCATTAGTTCGCCTCGCACGAATTGAAATTACTCGTTTGACTCAAGAAAGCAAGCTTTGTTCACGTGAACTTAGCATCTGAAATGCCGTCCGAAATTTCGCTAGCCGAATTGAACATCGTACCACGTGGGCGATGCGATTCGTATGCCGAATTCCTCTCCCTTGCACTACTTTAGTGTTTGTCGAGTGCGTTGAGTGTACGCAGCTTGAGCGGAGTCACCCCTGGTTTGTTGTCACCTGCACATCGTCGGCGCTGCTGCCCCGGACTACAATCGAGCTACCCCAGGCGATGCAGATGCCTGTGGCCAGTTCGGCGCAGCGATTTCGGCGGCTGGGAAAGGAGCCGGCAGTCACCAACGGCTACAGCGGCTCTCACCGGCAGGGCGCGTCAGCGCGAGCGACGCTTGCTCGGGCCGACTTCTGCGTCGCCGTTTCCGGAGTCCTGTGCTGGAGTCGTGCCATCGAATCTGCAGAGCTGGTGCTATGACCAACGGACGCCAGCGGTGAACCCCAGAGACAATGTCGGCTCGTATGTTGTGGATAACGTGTGGTCATTTCTTCGGCGGCGCCACTGTCGCATGTACTAACTTTTGTTCGCGACGCACGCGTTGATAGACCTTGTGACATGCTTCGCCGGAGTATGTGTAGTGATTTAAGGTTGGGGAGATGTGGGGATGCGCGACTCTCATGCGTCTCCTGTGGTCCGGTTTCACCGTGTGGCTAAGTGCTGGCGGTGGTCGTTGTGGTTGCGGCGTGTTGTGAGAGATGGCACGAGTGTCGCGATGCTAACCCCACCGAACAGCGGGGTGACTTGGGAGAAAAAGGTCAAAGGCGCTCTCTCTTTGGTTTGGGATCGGCGGCCAACACGCACGAACGCTTCGCGCGTGCGCCGGCCCGCTTCGCGCGACTGTCGCGCGAGGCTAAGAGCAGGACACCAGTATGGACGAACATGGATCGTTCGAACGTGCCACCGTTCGTGTGACTGTACACGTGAACGACTAGGCGATGGTGTCATAGCATGGGGCGAACATATTCGCTCGCTATCCGGTCGCAGTGAGTCGGACTTCCTTGATTTGTCGCACGCCCATGTGAATGTTCTATTGGTTGTAATTCGGCTAGTGTGTATTAGTGTATGAAAGGTGCAATAAATGCCCCTTTGATTGTTTGCACTACTGTGTTGTCGTTCCTTTGTCCCAAGAGCATGTGTGAGACCCCACAGTATAAAGGGCCGCAAGCTTTTCAAGCATGAGATCTCCTCCATCTCTGATTAAATATACTGCTATTCCATCTTCTCCAGCAGCTTTTCCCCTTGTCATGTCTTTCAAGGCCCTTCTAACTTCATCGCTAGTTATAGAAGGTGCCTCGATCTATATCCGGTTCATCACTATTTCGAATGAAAGTAGCTTGGCTGTTTTGGGCACTGTACAGGTCAGTATAGAAATCTTCCGCTGCTTTTACTATGTCATCGAAATTGCTGATGATATTACCATGCTTATCTTTCAGTGCCTACATCTTGCCTTGTCCTATGCCAAGCTTTCTTCCTACTGATTTAATGCTGCGTCCATATTTTACGGCTTCCTCAATCTTTCCCACGTTGTAATTTCGAATATCTTTTACTTTCTTCTTGTTGATCAGTTTTGACAGTTCAGCGAATTCTTTTGTGTGTGTGACCGTAACTCTCTGGCTGGGAGCGGGCATCCATGAGAGGGAAGGAGCACGCCGCTTTGTTTGAAATTTCAGCTACTTTCGCGGTGCACAGTGCCGTAATATACTTCGCAGACACGATCGTCAGCACATCATGTACATGCTACGCTTGTTTTTTAAACATAGCAAAACCTAGTGAGGGGCCCTTTAAATTGACAACTCGGAAAAAATAAAATTATATATTAGCACAAATACAGTTAAACCTCGACATAATGAACTTCAATATAAAAAGATTCTCGATATAACAAAGTATTTAACTTTTTGTAACTTCTTTTCTATAGAACACCATGTATTTTGAACCTCAATATAACGAAGTGTGTTTTACACATGATTTTAATATAGCAAAATTTCAGTGCCGGCCGCGAAAAAATACTGAGGCAATAAGGGGAAACTTTCGTGAACGCACCTCTCAAATCACAGGACCCAGAGCGACTGCTGAAGCGAATGCAGTGTCATGTTAGTGATAAAGTGCGATAAGAGTCTATCGTGCTTCAATTACTGCTTGCTTTGGGTGCAAGTTAAAGCGCCTGAGGGTGAGCCAAGAAGCATGATGGCTTGATAAGTGCCATCTTCCTGGGCGAACAAGGGAAAGGGGGGGGGGGGGAGCGAGCTCACGGTAATGCGCTCAAGTGCGCAAGGGTAGTGGGCAGGTTTGCGGGTCTCCTTTTCTAGGCTAGCTGTGGCTGCACATGGCTGTCAGCGTGGCTGAGTGCATATGCAGTCGGAGAGCCCTGTTTTAGAGGTAATCTGCCACGTACTGTGGGGACACTTGACTTTCACGCGTCCCTTGATATTGTTTTTCCCGCATGGCTCACATCTCCTGTAATCCGGCTTTGCCGCGTGGTTTTGTGCCGGCGGCAGTTGGGGTGGTTGCAAGACTAGTACGAGAGATGGCGCAAGTGTTGTGCAGGGTTAGGTTACTTGGGTGCAAAGGAAGATGGCTGTTCCTCTTTGGCTTGTGATCGGCAAGCGGCGTGGACGTACTGCAGTTGCGCCATCACGACCTCTGCAAGGCCGTCTCGCGAGGCCGTCTCGCAAGGCCGTCTCGCGAGGCCGTCTCGCGAGGCCTCGGAGCAGGGCACGGGAATGAACGAACACAACCGTTCGAACGCGCCACCGTTGATGTGACCATGCACGTGAATGACAAGGCATTGGTAACCAGCATGGGGCGAACATGGGACCCCTTCGTTTTGTTGCACGCCCATCAGCACAGTAATTCAGCTAGCAGGCATTAGTGTTTGAATATATGCAATAAATGCCACTGTTGATTCTTTGTGCTACCGTGTTGTCGTTCCTTTGTCCTAAGAACACGTGTGGGACCCCTTATCTGGTTGCCCAACGTGGACCTCTTGAGGCATCAGACGATAATTTTGACAGTTTTGCTCAGTTCGAGAGAACCTTTGTATGAACTGAAGCGTAGTCCTAGCGTCGATTTTGATCGCTAGTGTCGGCGACGTGCTTTCTTGAGTGAGGCAACAGTTGCTGTAGCGTGTTTGAACTTTTCAACATGCTAAGCCTTTTCGCAAGTGTTTTGAAGAACACTCGTCGGTACGAGAGCCACGTGATCTGCATCCTGGGAGACCGAGGCCTAGCGCCCGCCGAGCATTGGCAAGCTTGAAGCGAGTGAGTACAGAAGCCTCGTGAGTGGTCCGAATTTTTTATGTAAATAGCTTCTTCTATCTCTTTGACTCTGGGAGTCCGGTGGCCGCGGGCCACGGGAGCCGCTACGGGCTGTCTGGTATTGCGGCCTGGCACCGGGCGCTCCTACACTATCTGGGACCCCCAGTGGGCGCTGTCAACTCGGATGCTGTGTGCACTGAGCGGAGTAAGACCACCTCACAGAGCTGACATCTCCTCGCGGCTGCCTGTTTTGCGCCCATTTTGGGTGTTGTTTTTGGATGCCGGTTGTTGTCAGGGTAGTGACTCATTCGGCCTAAGGCATTACGAAGCCGCCTGTCGCATGTAGAGGGACACGACCTGATGGACCATGGCGTTGAGGTGTCGCACTTTGCTTCCCTCATTCCAGATAGCCTCGCACGAATTGAAGTTATTCATTCGACTCAAGAAAGCAAGCTTTGCTCACGTGAACTTAGCATCTGAGTAGCCACCTGATCTTTTGCTAGCCGAATTAAACATCGTGCCACGTGGGAATTCCTCCCTTGTACTAGTTTAGTGCTTGTCGAGTGTACGCAGCGTGAGCGGAGTCGCCCTGGTTTTCTGTCACCTGCACATCATCTGCGCTGCTGCCCTGGACTATGATCGAGACACCCCAGGCAATGGAGATGCCAGTGGCCAGTTCATCGCAGCGACTTCAGCGGCCGCCTGTGTCCAGCTCGCAACCCTCGGCGGCTGGGAAAAGAGGTAGCAGTCATCAACGGCTGCGGTTCTCGCCAGCAAGGTGCATCAGTGCGAACGACGATTGCTCATGCTGACTAGTACATTGCCGTATCTGAGATCCCGGCCTGGAATTGTGCCATAGAGTCTGCAGAGCTGCTGCTGTGACCAACGAACGCCAGTAGTGTACCCCAGAGACAATGTCGGCGCGCATGTTATGGACAGCGCGTGGACATTCCTCGGCGCAACGACTGCAGCATTTACTACCTACAGTTCGCGAAGCACGCGTTGATAGACCGTGCGACATGTTTCGGCTAAGTATGTAGTGATTGAAGGTTGGGGGGAGGTGAGGACGCTTTACTTTCACACGTCCCCTAATATTGATTTTTCCGCATGGCGCACATCTCCTGTAATCCGCTTCACCGTGTAGCTTTGTGCCGGCGGTGGTCGGGGTGGTTGCAAACTAGTATGAGAGATGGCGTGAGTGTTCCATTGCTAACGCTACCTAATGGCGGGGTTAATCAGGTGCAAAAGGGAGACGGCTGTTCCTCTTTGGCTTCTGATCCGCAAGTGGTGCGGACGTACTGCACTTGCCCCAACACGCTCTCTGTGAGGCCACCTCACGAGGCCTCGGAGCGGGCACCAGAATGGACGAACATGATAGTTCGAACGCGCCACCATTGGCATGACCCCCACACACGAACGACTAGGCATTGGTGTCCAGCATGGGGCGAACATATTTGCTCACTATCCGGTCAAGGTGAGACGGACTTCCTCGATTTGTCGCGCACCCATCGGCGTAGTAATTTGGCTTGCAGGCTTTAGTGTACGAAAGGTGCAATAAATGCCCTTCTGATTTTTTGCACTACTGTGTCATCGTTCCTTAGCCCCAAGAGCACGAGTGAGACCCCACAGTACGCAAGGACTGGGCTAGCGAAGACGGCATGGCATCATGTGTACTGTCTTCCCCCATGTTTAGTACCAGAAGTTCCGTAATCTTGAATTTTGAAAACACACTGAAGCAAGAGGCAGACGAAGCATTCGCTCCCTGTTGCGAGCGCTTTCCATTATAGCATCATTCCACTGCAGGCAACACTATCAGCCACAGGGGCGGAGTGGATGTGAAAGCATGGCTGGCTTTACTTCGTACCGCCGATGTGAAGATATTGTCGACACTACATGAAACCGTATCTTTCGCTGCCAAGATTCAAATTCAACCAAATTCTCATTCAAAAATTTTTTCCTGATTGCCCGATAATTTGTAAAATTTTGCAGTCGCTTCTGTTCAAGAAAACTTCTGTTTAAGACTATATCAGCAACTGATGTTATTTGCAAAAAAGATTGAATTTCAATATAACGAAATTTCGATACATATAATGAAGCAAATTTCCGATTTTACCGACTTCGCTATACTAAGGTTTAACTTACTACACTTATTACTGTTGCCAAACAACTTACCTTCATGCGGTTGACACCCAAAAGAACTTGGCTTCAGAAAACTAAGACCCACCTGACACAAGATACTTTCCTCGCTGTTCAGTAGACAGAGTAGATCTCAATGCCTCCACCATTTGTGATGCCTGCTTTTGCCACAATTCAAAAGCAGCAGTTCGTGCTGAGGGATTCACAGACACAATGTCCGGTATATGTTCACGTATAGCACGAAGTCTATAGCACTTTGGGACACAGTTCAAGTCTTCCATGTACCAATCCAGGAGCAGCTGCCTCTGTTCTGGTGACTCCACAGCATCAATAACACACATCAGCACATCGCTAGGCAAGCTTGCCGGTAAGATGTGCGGTAGCTGATTTTCCAATTTCTCGTTCAAAAGTACCTGCAGAGTTTCAGGAAGAATATTGTACACAAAAAAGTAGGCATGCCCATTCAAAGAGTATGCATGGCTGCAATCTCAAGTAATTTGGCTCTACAGTCACTTTTGTCCTTTCATTCGTACTTTTCTAGTTTTAAAGGGACACTAAAAAATTTAAGTTGACAGCCAGGTAGATTACGCTTTTGGAGTACTAGTTAGGTGATTTATTATTGAGAGAAAGAACAATGAAAAAGTAAAGAATAAGCCCGCAGTTGTCAGATATGTAAAGCCTGGAAGAACTGTAATAGATGTCATGAGCAAAGAAAATTCACTGCTCAAAGTACACATGAAGCACAGAGAACCAGAGCAGTAGCAAATAGAGCTGATGAATATATTTATGATGAGATCTATGTTCAGAATTGCATTGGCGTTCAGCACCAAGTAGTCAACATGAACATAACATACATCAATGTTGCCTACTGCAAATGCTAGGATTTGTCAAATGAATTAAAATGATTGCTTTTCTTGCAAAAAAGTGAACAAAAATGCACACACCTACACAATACAAGAAGAAACATTTGTGACAACAATTGGGTGGTGCATGTATGTAGATTCCCTTTGAGGTGCTTGTGCCACTGCATTCGAGACATGTAGTTGACTATAATATCCATGCTGCCCATTTTTGCACTGTACAACACACCAGTGTTCACTAAAGCTTGACATAAAATTGTCAAAACCATTATTTGCCAATCAGAAACAAGAACGTGGAGCAAGAGAAGGTACTGGTGCACTGCTTCCTCACTACACAATGACGTTTTCCCTTTTTGCTGATTCATTGTGCATGCCCCATTAATCAAGGGCCATAATCTTATTAGGCCAGATTCCTGATCACAAGTGCTTGTCTTGTTCTTCTCACCAGAAAGATGACGCCAGAAATCCAACCGCAGGCATTAAGGTTTGTGTCATTTTAACGTGATAGTATTAAGAGCCCCGTGTCACTAAAAATCCGGCGTCTGTGTCGGCGGCTGCGAAAATAATACCGAGCCACCCTGACCACGCAGGCCCTCCCTCCTTGTGGCGAAGAATTGTTAGTGAACTGATTGAATTTCTCAAAGTAAAATCCGTCAAAAAAATAGTAAAGTACGACTTAACCACAACCTACAGACATGATCGCGTCGGATTATAATTTGAATGTACGAGAAAACATAATTCTGTTACAAGAAAACTCAAACACAAACCCCCTTTTCCAGCATTTCTACCATACAACAGTGGTGCGCCCGGGTAGATTACTTGCAAAAACACCATCCAGATGGTGCTCGCCTTCTCAGCAGGTCAAACAACTTACCCCTGTATTCAGAAATGCATCTTAATTTGAAGCCCATGCTTGATCTGACATAAATGACGCCTGGCGTAAGCGTGCCCAAGACGCTCATTGCAGTTCTTTTGGTGCGTTCCCGACAGGTGTCATTTAAATCAATTGTGGGCTTCAAGTTAAGATGCATTTCTGAATACGGTGATTAGCCTGCCTAATGCGTTTTGGACACACGCGTGCCACGGGGCAACAACAAACAATAATTAAAATAATTAAAAAATGGCCTAGGGCCTTCACATTTTGATGTAAGATGGCTTACATTGCCCCTAATGTTCAATAGCCTGGCAAGGGCACAAGAATTCAGCATCGCCAGTCAGCCTCTAGAGTCTGCAAAGGAGTACGTTTATCTAGGTCAATTACTCACAGGGGACCCTGATCATGAGAAGGAAACTTACAGAAGAATAAAATTGGGTCGGAGTGCATACGGCAGACATTGCCAAATCCTGACTGGAAACTTACCACTGTCGTTAAAAAGAAAAGTGCACAATCATTGCATTCTACCAGTGGTAATATATGGGGCACAAACTTGGAGGTTAACAAAGAAGCTCGAGAACAAGTTAAGGACCGCACAAAGAGCTATGGAACGAAAAATGTTAGGCCTAATGTTAAAAGACAGGAAGGGAGCGGTGTGGATCAGAGAGCAAACGGAGATGGCCGATATTCTAATTGACATTAGGAGGAAAAAATGGAGCTGGGCAGGCCATGTAATGCGTAGGATGGATCACAGGTGGACCATTAGAGTTACAGAATGGATACCAAGAGAAGGGAAGCGCAGTTGAGGACGGCAGAAAACTAGGTGGGGTGATGAATTTAGGAAATTTGCAGGCACAAGTTGGAATGAGATAACGAAAGACAGGGGTAATTGGAGATCGCAGGGAGAGGCTTTCGTCCTGCAGTGGACATAAATTTAGACCGATGATGATGATACCGCTCCTGGAAAAATTTGTGTTCACAAGTGAAGCCAACTTTAAGGGGATCGGTGTAAGCTTGGTCTTTGTAAACTGGCTTTCCCACGTTGTGTGTTGCAGTGAAGCCTACTCATATAGTAAAATGCGATGCGAACGGGGCCCGATAACGCTGTCGCGTTCCACTTTTAAAGGGCCCCTCATCAGGTCTGGCCATTTTGAGCTGACAAGCGCAGTGCATACAATGCGCGCTAACGATCGTGTCTGCCAAATATTACACCGCTACGTGCCGCGGACACAGGTCTAATTTCAAACGAAACGCCATTTGCTTATCTCCTCGCGGGTGCTGTGCTGCCAGCCAGAGAAGTGCTGCGCTACCAGCCACTTGTGTCAATTGCACAAGTGCGCCTACATAGATCGTAGGGCTGCGACATCGCTCGTAGTGACACGTGACTTCGAGAATTATTCAATGCAACATCAGTTATTTTTAATCTGTTGCTTCAATAGGCTTCTTAAAGTTTAGAGAAATAATAAAACATACAAACTGAATGTCTGCGCGTTTTTGTTTTACTTCGCACCGCAGCAAGAGAGATGTACTACCGTTTCGTCTGCTTGGTTCCACGTCGTGCAGTCACGCGCGCTGACAACAAAATTATGTCATTTTCTACTGTGTTCCAGCGCGCGATCATGCTCTGTGATCCGCTAGCATGTGCCTCAGCGTTTGTGCAGCACTGACTTATACCACTAGTTGGGTGTCCTCATGCACAGCGCACAAAATCGTGCGCTGCACGATTCAAGATAAACGCAACAGCTCGCGCTCGAGGCCGTCACCAGAAATGCCCCGTGCAGCAAAAAATGAAAAAAAAAAAAAAAGAAAGAGGCGGGGCCCGTGACGTATGCATCACGCGATTCTCCAGCTTCGGCATGGGAGAACGCAGGGAAGGAATTCCGCTTGTGGAGGCTAGACAGGGCAAGGGGAGAGAGTGTCTCACTTGGCAGTGGCGCTTCGTCTCATGAACGCGTGGTTTCGCAGCCCTGAAATATTTCTATCTTGGCTATTAAGGAACCAATTTGAAAAAACCTTACACTGTCGGCCACGCAACGCTTGAAACAACGAAGCTGGGCGATTGTAGCCCAGCATTTTCTGGAAGTGCGCGCGAACTTTTTATATTATTGCTCATGATGATGATAATTTCTTTTCGCGCATCTCGGACTTACGGCCGTCGCTTCGCATTGCATAGCGCAGCTTGCAACACCGACACCGCGTTCCAATGCCGACACCGCGTTCCAGGAGACCCGCTCTGTGAATGAGTCTCTCTCTCGTTCTCGTAGCGCGCAAAACCTCTTCACCTCGCAGGGCGCGAGTAGACAGCATTGCATGTAGGCTCCCTAAGCACGAGCGTACGAACGCACCAGCTGTGGACGTTGATGACGACGCTCGAACGCAGTCATATGGTTCGCATAAATGCATGCTCTGCAGGCGTGGCTGTATAGCCTGGTGGTTATGCCGCTTGTTTTGGGACCGAGGGTACGGGGGTTCGAATCCCGCCTCGGCAAGAAAGTTTATTTTCATTTATTTCTTGGTAGCTTCTTGCTACACACCACAAATTACGGCTGGCTTAAACAGCTTCGCTGTTAAAATTCTTGCAGTAGAACACTCCCTAGAGGGCACGTAACAACTTTCAGCGTATAACCAAAATTTGCTATGTGGCCTGCTGAGGGGTCCTTTAAAGGCGAATCTTAAGCCCCGTCCTGCAATTTTTTTATTACCAATTACCAGCATGTACATATCTGCACAAATTTTCAGGATGCCAGTGGTGGGAATAACCAAGAGCATTTTGGAGCAAACTTTGGAGCAGGCAAAATTGCAATTTGTAGCAGCTGCCTCCCCTTTTGCAGCAGGTGGTGAAAAAAATGAAAAAAAAAAAACCCGAAGAAATATATATACACACACACACATATATATATATATATATATATATATATATATATTGTACCGAAGAAGAGAGACGCTAGTGGGTTCAGCGCTACTGGATCAAAACACTAGTGGGTCGAGCGCTCCTGATCGGCAATGGCTCTCATGCTTGGAAGCTGTTACTGCGCTGACCGTTGACGTTGCGCTGCTTCAAGCTCTGCCGAATAAACACCTTTAGAATTGGTGGAGTGTGCTGGGTAACCTCAGACAATCATCCTGGAACTCCAATCCCGTACCATCTACCATGCCCCAAGACTCCTCCGAGCAAACGCCTCATCCCGCACCCACTGCATGTCTCGGGGTACCTCGTCAACGCGACTCTCCTATCTACACAGGAGCGAACGACACTGATGTGGACGAATGGCTCACGGCGTACGACAGGGTAAACGCCCATAACAAGTGGGACGAAGCGGCCAAACTGAGCCATGTTCTGTTCTACCTCGCTGGTGTGGCCAGCCTGTGGTATAATAACCATGAAGGAGAATTCTGGATATGGTTCGAATTTAAGACTTCCCTCGCCGATGTATTTGGTCGCCCTGCTGTTCGCAAGATGCGTGCCGAGCAGCGTTTGCGAGAACGAGCTCATCAGCCAGGTGAAACGTTCACCAGTTACATTGAAGATGTCCTGGACCTATGCCGGAAAGTCAATTCGACCATGGCCGAGTCTGATCGACTACAAAACATCCTGAAGGGCGTTGAGGATGACGCCTATAACCTGTTGCTGGCCAAAAATCCTCGCTCTGTGGCCGAAATTATCACGCTGTGCCAGAGCTATGAAGAACTCCGCAGGCAGCCATCACTTACCCGTCGATCTCTACCGTGTGACGAACACCTCGCTGGTTTGGCTGCCATGTCCGACCAGACAGCTTTGCTCGCAGAAATGAAGGCGTTCGTCCGCGAGGAAGTTGCCCGGCAGCTCTCGTTGATGGATTTTGCACAGCCGCAGCCGGTACACGCGCCAACGCCGAGTTTTGCGCCTCCGCTTCGCCGCGCCATAGCGCAAGAAATCAACGACGTTTTGCCTGAGCACCACCAGCACGTTCCGGCGGCTGCGCCTCACAGCTACATTGAAGTCATGGCCAGGCCCCGACAGATCCCGACGGCTGTACCACTCAGCTACGCGGAAGTCATCACCCAGCCCCAACAACTCCCTCAACGGGGCCCTCTCACGTAAGCTGAAGTCCTCGCTATGCCTCGACAACAGCCTGCCATGCAATCACTTCACCAGCCGCCCCGTCCAACCCGTCCTCCCACATGGATGGGACCTGCCGCAGCGCCTCGGTGGCGTACAGCAGTCAATCGGCTGATATGTTTTGCGTGCGGCTACGCAGGCCACGTCGCACGCCACTGTAGTCGTGTGCAGTCGCCTAGCACTACACCATATGCGCCAAGTCGTATGGTGGATTCACCACGCCCATATTACGATGATGAACCTCGTGCTGCGTCACCACCATTCTGCCGGTCTGCCAACATCCGCCGCTCACCTTTTCCATGTCGACGCTCCCTATCACCGATGCGGCCTCGTCCCGAGCTAACTAGTCGTCGCAGTCCATGAGGCAAGGGCTGCGACGCCGTCGAAACACGAAAGTCCTCAACATAGCCCGACCAATGTGATAGACGTGTTAGTTGACGGTGTGCGCATATATGCCCTCGTAGACACCGGAGCCGCTGTATCAGTTATGGACGCAAAGCTTTGTCGCTTCCTTCGAAAGGTCATGACGCCCCTTGCTGGATTCTCCCTCCACACAGCAGGCGCACAGCGTATTGACCCGATAGCGGCGTGCACCGCACGTGTTCTCATCGCGGACGTTGTATACGCCATCGAATTTATTGTGATTTCATCGTGCTCCCACGAAGTTATCCTGAGATGGGTATTTCTCACCCACCACAATGCCGTCATTAATTGCGCACGGGCCGAACTAGAACTGTCGCCGATGTCAGATATGACACTGGCCGATAATGCTTCTTTTGTGAACAAACTACTCGTCAGGCACGTTGGTGTCGTGCCTGACAACTCGTCAGTGATTGTCGCTATGCATTCCAGCAGCCTCTCTGACGCCGTCGCACTACTTTCTCCATTCGGCCGCTTTTATAATCGAAAAGGTCTACTGCTACCTTTTGCGACAGTGAACGTCAAACAGGGCTCCACAGCTATTTTCGTCTGTAACCTCTTGTCATACCCTGTTATGCTGCTTCGAGGCGAATGTCATGGCTATGTGGAAGCGATCGACGCCGTACAAATTACGGATGCCCCCAAAGACATGTCCTGCGCCAGTTACAGCACGCTCGGTTCTCTCTCTACGTCCGACCCTTTGCCCACAGCCACAGGTATGTTCGATTCATCTATTGCCGATGGTCTCACCCCAGCTTAGCGTTCTCAGCTTCTGCGCATCTTAGAAGAATTTCGTTCTTCTTTTGATGTCGGGCAACCTTCCCTGGGCCAGACGTCTGCTGTCACGCACCATATTGACACTGGCTCCCAATCGCCATTGCGGCAACGCCCATATCGTGTCTCTGCCACAGAACGGCGTGTGATTAATGAGCAAGTCGACAAAATGCTTCACCGCGAAGTGATCCGACCCTCGAACAGTCCATGGGCATCTCCTGTCACCCTTGTTAGGAAAAAAGATGGCTCTGCACGGTTCTGCATAGACTATCGGCGCCTGAACAAGATCTCTCGCAAAGATGTATACCCGCTACCGTGAATCGATGACGCTATCGATAGCCTACAAGGAGCTGAATTCTTTTCATCTTTAGATTTACGCTCTGGCTATTGGAAAGTGCCCATGGGTGACGCTGATAGATTTAACGTCATGCCGTTTGGACTTTGTAATGCGCCAGCAACGTTTGAACGCATGATGGACACAGTTCTGCGCGGCTTGAAGTGGCACACGTGTTTATGTTACCTAGATGACGTTGTTTTTGCCCCTGACTTCACCACTCACCTTCAACGCCTCCGGCGTGTTTTGACGTGCCTGACGAACGCTGGCCTACAACTGAACCTAAAGAAGTGCTGATTTGCAGCGCGGCAGCTCACAATACTGGGTTATGTCGTCTCGAAGGATGGAATCCTCCCCGATCCAGCCAAACTTCGCGCCGTCGCCGAATTTCCGAAACCAACGTCAGTCAAAGAACTGTG
This sequence comes from Dermacentor silvarum, assembly GCF_013339745.2. NCBI lineage: Eukaryota > Metazoa > Arthropoda > Arachnida > Ixodida > Ixodidae > Dermacentor > Dermacentor silvarum. Next base: position 107,244,202 of record NC_051154.1, on the reverse strand, counting down.
CAGTTTCGTAGGCTTGTGTTCCTACTTCAGGCGCTTCATTCGCAATTTTGCCACCGTCATATCGCCCCTGACGAAGCTCTTTGGAAGCAACGGACCCCTCCATTCGTGGTCATCCGAGTGCGAGGAAGCGTTCGCAAAGCTCCGTCGTTTGCTGACGTCCCCTCCCATTTTGCGCCACTACGACCCAACGGCACCTATTGAGGTACACACGGATGCCAGCGGTGTTGGCCTCGGCACTGTCCTAGCACAAGGCAAACAAGGCTCTCCTGAATATGTTGTGGCATATGCAAGCCGTACGCTTACTACAGCCGAGACCAATACACCGTCACAGAAAAAGAATGCCTGGCGATCATCTGGGCACTTACTAAGTTCCGGCCCTATTTGTATGGAGCCAATTTGATGTCGTCACAGACCACCATGCATTATGCTGGCTGTTGTCATTGAAGGATCCCTCACGTCGTCTCGCCCGCTGGGCACTTCGATTGCAGGATTACGATATCCACGTTCTGTACCGCAACGGATACCAGCATGCTGACACTGACGCCCTCTCACGTTCTCCCTTGCCTGACGACAATGCCTGCTGCTCACTATCCCAGCTTGACATTTCTTCCATCGACATTGGGACCATCGCTTCCGAGCAGCGCAAGGACCCCTGGATTGCCTCCATCATAGACTTCCTTGCTGATCCGTCATCACAGCCAACCACTCGCGCGTTGCGCTGTCAAGACCAATACACCGTCACAGAAAAAGAATGCCTGGCGATCATCTGGGCACTTACTAAGTTCCGGCCCTATTTGTATGGAGCCAATTTGATGTCGTCACAGACCACCATGCATTATGCTGGCTGTTGTCATTGAAGGATCCCTCACGTCGTCTCGCCCGCTGGGCACTTCGATTGCAGGATTACGATATCCACGTACTGTACCGCAACGGATACCAGCATGCTGACACTGACGCCCTCTCACGTTCTCCCTTGCCTGACGACAATGCCTGCTGCTCACTATCCCAGCTTGACATTTCTTCCATCGACATTGGGACCATCGCTTCCGAGCAGCGCAAGGACCCCTGGATTGCCTCCATCATAGACTTCCTTGCTGATCCGTCATCACAGCCAACCACTCGCGCGTTGCGCTGTCAAGCTCGCCATTTCTCCATTTGCGACGACCTGCTTCACCGACGCAATTACACCCCTGACGGACGCCAGTGGTTATTAGTAGTACCTCGAAGCCTCCGTTCTGAAATCTGCGCATCATTCCACTCTGATCCACAGTGTGCACACTCGGGACTTTTCAAAACCTACCAGCGCCTCCGACAACGCTACTACTGGCGAGGAATGTACAACTACGTTCAAAAGTTCATTCGCTCATGCCACGACTGCCAGCGCCGGAAATCTTCACCCCAGCTCTCGCCAGTTGGTCTGCAGCCTCTACCGTGCCCTAACCAGCCGTTCGGCCGCGTTGGAATCGATCTGTATGGACCGCTTCCTTTGACATCAGCTGGTAACCGCTGGGTCATTGTTGCAGTCAATCACCTCACACGATACGCCGAAACGGCCGCCCTTCCGGCAGCTACAGCGCGTGACGTTGCCACATTCCTGCTTCGCCGATTCACTCTGCAGCATGGTTCACCTCAAGAACTGCTCAGCGATCGCAGACGCGTCTTCCTGTCGGAAGTAGTTAAAGCCATTCTCAAAGAGTGCCAGCACGCTGTTCATCGCATAACTACGGCATACCACCCTCAAACGAATGGCCCCACGGAACGCTTCAACCGTATGCTCGGTGATATGCTTTCTATGTACATCGCCTCCGACCACACGAACTGGGATGCCATCCTACCCTTTGTAACCTACACGTATAACACCGCTACGCAGACCACCACTGGGTTTTCCCCCTATTTCTTACTGTATGGTCGGCACCCTTCGCACACCATCGACACAATTCTGCCGTATCGGCCGGACGCATCCGAGTTCGTGCCGATTTCTGCCAAGGTCAGACATGCAGAAGAGGGCCGCGACCTCGCTCGGGCCTTTACTACCGAAGATCAAGAGCGCCAGAGGAGCACTCGTGGTGACACCACTTTCCCGGTCACCTTCGATCCGGGAGCGCTCGTGTGGCTCTCATCCCTTTCACTGTTCCTGACGTCTCATCAAAACTGGTTCTGAAGTATGAAGGCCTTCTCCTGTGAACGCACATCTCCTGTGAACTATGTAATAGAACCAGTAGAGCCATCTTCAGACATGCGCCGCTGTGGACAAGACATTGTCCATATCGACCGTCTAAAGCCTTACTACGACCCGCTCACCGTGACGAACTGTTAGGTCGCCGGACGGCTCCCTTATCGCTCCCGGGGGTGACTGTACCGAAGAAGAGAGACGCTAGTGGGTCAAACACTCTTGATCGGCAAGGGCTCTCGTGCTTGGAAGCTGTTACTGCGCTGACCGTTGACGTTGCGCTGCTTCAAGCTCTGCCGAATAAACACCTTTAGAATATATATATATACTGTACTAATGTAAAATATATACCTTTTGAATTGCTACAAAAAAGCCACTCATCAACAGCTGCAGATCAAAAACACAATAGTGAATTCAGACTAGAATGTATGAATGTAACTTATAATGTAACTGCTTATAACGAGGACTGGCTATAATGCAGTCTTTTCTGACTTCTGTTTAACCTCCCATAGAACTCAATGTATATGCATACTGCTTATAATGTGTCTGCTGAAAATTCCCGCAGAGAAGCAAGGTAACTAGCATGCTTCTCAAGGAGGTGGGCCAGTCGAGGGCAGAACAACAAGGTGATGCCAAGGCGAAGACACGAAAAAAAAAAAAAAAAAGAAACCTGTGAAGTTAAGCTCCAGAAGAACTCTTTCGCGAGTTTCAACTTCAAAGCCTCACAACTCTTGATGTAGATTGGCACAACAATAAGGTTCGTCTTAAGGCATTCCTTGAATCATACAGAAGCCATCAATACCCTGTTGAGCAAAATCTGAGGAAACAACATTTTGCAAATCATTGCAGGAAATTAATTAAAGGAAGCTTGCATAAAATTAGAACCAAAGGAGATAAACATGGACCTCATATTCGAAATAAGCACATAGCATTACAGTGGAATCTCGATGATACAATCACGGCTAATACGAATTTCCGGATAATACGAATTTTTCAGTGGTCCCGGCCGAGCCCCATTACTTTGCAACGTGCTAGAGAACGGTTGTTATGAATCGATTTTCGACCCGCGTTGGCTGATACGAATAAATGCGGCCCCACCGACGGCCGCGAAAGATAACAGCGCGCAGTCACGCGCTTTCTCGCTTTCCCTTTTGGTACGGAGGCGCGGACGTGGCGCCGGACAGCGCAGAGCCCGCGACTGGGCGTGAAGAGTTTGAAGCGGTGGCGCTTTTGTTGCTTTTCCTTTTGTGCTTTTCCCCACGCAGGCATGGGGAAGCGCGGCCGTTTATGGCTTCAACGGAAACTGAGCGGCATAAGCACAGCGCATATAAAGGTCAGAGCCGTGTGGAGATCGCTTTCAAGATACGGTGCGAGCGATAACACCGACAGCCGGCACAGGCGCAAAGTACACTCGGCCACAAAATATTGCGGGGGGGGGGGGGGGGGGGGCGAGCGCGTGGCGAAGTGGTCCTCCTCTCCTAGCGGCGCATCCCTAGTGTCGAGACCGACGCTTGCGCGCATGCGCGTTCCTCCGTGACTGCAAGCGTGCATGTTTCCGCGCTTGTTCCTTGCGCGCCGACGATATCCCAGTGTCGCCGCGAGGTGCCCCTCTTGCGATTGGCACTGTGGCGGCTTCGACGTGCAAAACTTAGCTGATGTAACGGAAATAGGTTTATTTTCATCTTGCCTGTCACTTTGTCTAGAGCGCCTTTTCTGCCACGCTCTTCTGTGGGAGAACGCCCCGTTCGTAAAAAGAAAAACAACGAAGATTGGCCACGGAAAGGCGCAGCGCAGAAACAAGAGCTGCGGTGTTGCGTTCGCGACCGGGAGATCCGCGCTCGTGACGCGACAAAAAGCGGCCACAGCTACGCACGCCAGCTCACTGTTTACATAGTTATGCTAAAGTCCGTTATGCCCATCGAAGCCGCCACCTCGCGACTATTCGGACATCGCCGGCGCTTAGAGCAAGTGCGGAAACATGCACGCTTGCAGTCACGGAGGGACGCGCATGCGCGCAAGCGTCGGTCTCGACACCAGGGGTGCGCCGCTAGAAGGAGAGGAGGACCGCTTCGCCACGCATCCCCCCCCCCCCCGGCTCTCTCCCTCCCGCGCTGCCTTCCCGCTTTGCTCCTTTCGCGTGGGAGATTGTGTCGCCAGTTAGCCTTGCGCCCGGTTGCAAGATACCACTTACACCGTGCAAGATACGCATTTGGTGCCGCAGCACAGCGTCGCCCCCCCCCATTCCCTCCCATACCCCCACGGCCTTTCGTGCGACGGAAGTCGCGTTTGCTCTCGGCTGTGCGTTTGCTCTCCGTGAAGGCGCGCGTCCCCTGCGCGCTTTCACTCGCACATACAGCACGCGGCGACGATTTTATCGCCCTTGGACTCATCTCATGCTGCACGTCTCCGTATCGCCCTCGTTGATCCCTTCTCCCATCGTTTGGACGCACCTTGTTGAGAAGAGTGCTCACTACCGCCCTTGTCGGCGAGAATTTCCCGCGGAAGCCGGATTATAACCGGTATTTCGTCTCACGCGGCTGCACTCCAATCTAAGCGGTATGCGTATACATGGAGTTCTATTGGAGGGTAAACTGGAGTCGGAAAAGGCCGCGTTGTAGCCAGTTCTGCACTATAAACGGTAACGTTATAAGTGGTCTGTACTGTATATGCTCTTTACGTGCGTGTGCCTGAGTGAGTTCCTCTTAATTTAGCTAGGTTTAATTGTGTTTCGATGATACGAATTTCGGCTAATATGAATATTTTTCGTAACCCCGTGAGATTCGTATCATCGAGATTCCGTACAAGTTTGCCGCACCATACCTCGAAGAATAAAGAGTTTTAAGACTTTATGGTCCAAGGCCCAACTTTTCTCTTAAAAGGCCCCTCATAAGACCGGTCTGGCAATTTTGAGCTGATAAGCGAAGTGCATACAACGTGTGTTAATGATCATGTCTGCGAAGCATAACACCACTACGTGCCGCTAAAAGATCTGAAAAAAAAAAAGAAAAACGCTGTGCGCCCTTCTTCTTGCGGCCGCCGTGCTCCCAGCCGGAGAGCCGACGTCAGTTTCACAGATGCACCTACGTAAATGGCCGTGCTGTGACGTCACTCACACTGACGCATGACTTCGACAATTATTCAAGGCAACATCCGTTATTTGTTTGATCTGTTGCTTCAACAGACAAATTAAAGTTAATAGTAATAATAAAACCTACAACCCGAATATCTGCGTGTCTTACTTCCTACCGTAGCAAGAGAGATGCACTTTCGTTTTATCTACTTGTTCCCTTGTCGTGCGGTCGGGTGAACAGAGAACAAAAATAATGTCATTTTCTACCGTGTTTAACCGCACAATCATGCTCTTTCGTCCGCTCGTGCCTACCTCAGTGTTCATGTGGCACTGACTTATCATGCTACTAGTTAGGGGCATCGTCCCTGACGGTGGTTCCAGCGGTACAACGACGCAGTGTATCGCGGTAAGGGTCCATGAGCTGGGCCAGCCTCTCTAAATGTGCACGCACTGAGGGATCCATTTCGCAGAAGAAGCAAGATGACAATGGAGGTGTTCTCGTGCGCAGCTTGCAAGATCGTGCACAGAGCGAAACGAAACAGACACGCGCGAGACCGTCACCAGAAGTGCACCGTGCAACAATAATGCGGGGAAAAAAAAGAAGAAGAAGAAGCCGGGGACCATGACATGTATATGACGCGATCCTCCAGATCCGGTATGGGAGAACGCAGGGAAGGAATTTTACTTGCGGAGGCTAGATGGGGCAAGTGGAAAGAGTGTCTATGTTGGTGGTGAAGCTCACCTCCTGAAATCATGAGTTCGCCGACACTTCAAATATTTATATCTCTGCTAATAATGAACCAACTTGAAAAATTCTTGCAGTACAGCACTCCATAGAGAACACGTAACAGCTTCCAGTGTATAAACGAAATTCTCTATGTGGGCTGGTGAGGGGCCCTTTAAGAATGCCCAGACTCCAGATAGGGTTGACATATAGTAGTGAAAACTGCTTAGGTGCCTTCTTAATAGTTACTACCTACCTTCTCATCTGTGTAAGATTACTCAATTATTGCTTTAATCGTCATTTTTTTTTCTTGCGACTAACTGGTTGAGGCCACATGAGAAAAAACAGGCAAGCGTTAGCAGCGATGTCACTGTTTTGCTTGCTCAACAAGAAGGAAGGAAACTACGGACCACGCTACAATACTACAACTAAGGTGTCTCTCAGGAGTCGGAACAAAAGTTGCCCATGTGTGCTGCACTTCATGCCATTCAGACAAGAGGTCAATTTACTGCAGCTGGACTTATGACCGCGTCTATGTGATTGACATGCTTTCTATATGCTCAAGGAAATGTCGCTGACACGATAGTAAAGGCAAATAGCCCATTGAAATAGTACTATTCTTTTTTTTTTCCTGCGAAAGCATCAAATGGCCTATCGAGTGAAAAAGCTGACATCTGTACCAGTGACACAGCACCTAAATTCCCACTGGCTGCGACGCCACATCACGAGTACACTTCGACGAAGCAGAGTGGGCGAAGCGGCCTTGCGTTGGGGGAGAGGGCATCGCTCCAACGTCACGTCACCAGCGCACCTCAACGGAGCAGATACAGCGACGTGACACCGCGGGGCAAGACGAATTGTTGTCGGCAAGGCAATTGCATGACGCACGCATGTGGGTGCCGCCGTCTCGCTCTCCGAAGCCGGCGCACGGTCCGGTCCGTATATTTCTCTCTCACCCGCACTGAGCTAAGTTACTGTGCGTGCCTGCCGGCCTTGCTGGCCGCTGCTGCTTCCCCAGTCTTTCATCACACAGGAAGTCACACAGGAAGTCACACAGGAAGTCACACAGGAAGTATGTGGCGTTGGCACTGCAGGCTGCTGCTGCTTGCTCGCTCAGACAGCACGTACCGCTATCGTATATTACTTGCAGCGCAAAGCTCGAAGGACTGCTCAGCGGCGTTCAATTGGACATTAATGCTTTCGCATTCAGAACTGATAAGTGCTTAGGTGTCCTTGAATATTTTTCTTCAAAGTTTATGCACAAAAAAATTCTGTAGATTTTTTTACCTCTCATAATTACCCGATTATTTATTAATAACCCGATTAATTTATTCATTATTCAATTAATTGGGTTAAAATTTAACTGATGCCCAGACTTCTAACACACACATACAGAAACACACTTTTTCCAGGTATGCCTCCTGGAGAACAGTGCAACCAAAAAATGTGCACCGGCAGCAAAGAACGGGTGTGTCCATACCAGTGCCAAAAAGTGGCCTTGTGTGCGCAGTCGTGAAATGGTTAGGCGGCAAAGCTGTGCAAAGGTGTCGCGATCCATGGCCTCCACCTGGATGCCCCAGTGGAGGTCCACCACATTGAGATCGTAGCCTTTGTCAGCAGCATAGGCACGCACACTAGGGTAGACATGCTGTTCCAAGTGTGTGCGCTCAGCCTCCATGTCAGCCAGACCACAACAGATGTAGAGGCTGATAAGCCGGCTGCCAGCAGCCAACAAGGATGCAGGCACAGCACCCAACCGGCCAAGCAGCAGTGCCTGCACATCATCTGGGAAGGACTGCAGGCAAGGCAACCCATCATCCGAGAAGGTGTCACTGCCTGGTGCTGGGCTCTGGGCACATAAGAAACCAATAGCATAGGACACAGCTTAGTTGCCAAGCTACTTATTTACAAACATGCTAAGGTAGAAATTGCATGCCTTCATTGCACCACTCTCTGGAAAGATCAATGAAAATTTGTGATGTTTGTGTGATATGGCGAACTTGATAATGACAAAAAAGTGACAATGAAAGTAACATGCCTATTTAGAAAAGTCACCATCACCCCTTGGCTGAGGTTACATGGGTGAAGACAAAAGGGATAGTAATGTCAGGTGGTGTTGTAAAAATGGAATGTGCAAAGTTGCTTGCATGAATATAGTGCAGAAACCTCTTGGTCAATGAATTTGTATGAGCTGAGTTAATTGTAATGTGGTGAGGGAGCTCATGGAATTTGTTGATCAATTTCAAAAGAGTCTACTGAGTGATACATGCGCCCCGCCCCATCTGTTCTTGATGGCCGTGTGTGAAGTTAAAATTTAATATACATTGTGTAAAAGATGAATGGCTGCTGTTTTGCTTCTGGGAAAGCTCAATGCAAAAATGGAAGGAAAGCTGCATTGAGGGGGTCAAAGCTATTTCACAGTTGAAGGGATGCTGAAGAGCAACACTAAATCTGTTTATAGTAATATTATTTCAAAACTTTATTTTGATTGGTGGTAAAAGGTTGATTAGTTAAAAAAGAAATAAAGACCGAACTTCCCTTTCAATTTCTTTCCAAATATGCAAAGCATTCCAAATACACGAAAATATATAACATTCCACTAACATCACTGACACTGCAGATTAGGAATGAAACTGAAAGAAAATTTTGGCCTTAATCTTTTCTCCAGACCATAAACTTTTTCCTGCCAAACAAATAAAAATAAAGTTTTGATATGTATTAGCTTGGTAAGCTAGGAAGAACACAAGAACGAAAGGTGGACAGCAACACCATCTTAACCATCTTAAGTTCTTAACCAGCTCTCTATGGCATCATAAATTTTGGCATTGTCTCCTCTGGATTAGTTAACTGTTTACTGATAAACAAGCATTACTTTGCATTCTAAAGGAACCAAAGACTCAACTCAGCAACATTCAAATAGTAATATTCTAAACCTAGAACCAAACATAGCTCCGTAAACATAGCAACTTTAAAGATGTTGTACCGCACAAAGCTATTCCAAATATGCAAATGTATTGTGATGTTAGAGAGAGACTGCCAAAATTCTTTGTCTTGCAGAGCTGGTGAGAGAACTCTAAGGTGGCATTGCTATCCACCTTTCATGTTTATGTTCTTTCTCGTTTACCGAGCCTCCGCTCATGGTAAGAGATACTTTTGGCTTTCCAAGCATAATTAATCCCAGCTGAACTTCACATAACTCTAGACCCTTAAACTTGATGCAAAATGCAAAAGGTGGTGCAGCTTGACACAGTGGCTATTTCAAAAAATATTGATTGTGATTGCAGTTTTAAACATATTCGTGCCCCAGAACAATGATGGATGGCAATGCTTCCATAATACAGTGTAGACCGCTTATAACGTAAGTCGCCGGAGTCGCGAATATGCGCACTATAACCAAAGCAACAATTTTCAAGGCCTGCACATGTGCAAAACATGTGCACCGAGCCGCCACGCGTATGCGACAGTTGAGGAATGCGGCTACAACGTTTGCATTCAATTTACAGTCGAATCCCGTTAATTCGAACCAAATCACGCGGCGGCGCCTCCGACTGGCATTGCTCCGGCACCACCATAGAGTAAAAGCTTAGGAGACACCCCTCAATGTCGCGCGCGAACGAAAAAAAAAAAAAAAAAAAAAAAGAAAAAGAAAAAGAAAAAAAAAAACGCGGCAGAAATTTCACCCTCTCTCAAATAGCGAGGTCGCCGATTCTGTGTTGCGCCGGAACATGCGTGTACATGCAGACGTCTCAGCTACGCTACCGTAGCCACGTGTAGAAAATGGCAGTGAACCCTTCTTTCTCCTTTATGCTTCCTCTACTTTCTAGTCAGCGTGCAAGTCACCTTGCATGCTGCGGCTACGGCGCAGAGGGAAGCAGCGGCGCTGTCCCAGGCTGGCCAACGAAACTGCCCACGCCGGCAAACGCCTGCTTCCCGATAACGGCTGAAAACGAAACTTCGGGAAGCTGGCGCCGGGCCGCCTAGAGCGGCGGCGCCTGCACGCGCGACGGCGGCGGGCGCGCACGGTGAAAGTCGAAAGTGAGGAAGCTACGAGGGAGGGACAGGGGAGCCAGCGAAGCGGCGGAGTTGCCGAGGCGAAATCCGCTTCCCTGCCGCCCTCCTCCCTCACATTCCACGGTCTCCGCGTGCGCCCTTTGCCGTGATGTGCCGGCGCCGCCCGCTCCCTGAAGTTTCGTTTACTGCCTTATCGTGAAGCGAGCGTTGGCTGGCGTTGGCAGTTTCGTGGCGCTCGCTTGCTGTGCGCGCTTTGATATTTCACGACTCGCACTCAAGATTCTGGTTTCAGCCTCACTGGCTGTTCGTTTGCACCACGTGCCCTTCTCCTCCACTTCGTCTCTCTTTCTTCCTCGAGCACTCCTTGGGGCGCCCGTTTGAGGGGAGCGTTCGCCGTCTCCGCTGACTTCCGTACTCCCAGGCAGCTGCACTGTAACCGGTATTTCGTTTCCCGCAACTGCACTGCAAGCGATATGTGTATACATGGAGTGCTATGGGAAAATTAACGGGAGTCTGAAAAGACCGCACTATATCCGGTCCTGCACTATAAACGGTTACAATATAAGTGGTCTGTACTGTACCATATACAGGGTGTCCCAGCTATCACGCAGCACGATTTTGAAACAGAGAAACGGCGTTACGCGAAGCAAACCTAGTGCGTATTGTTACCAGTGCAGTGGAGTAGCCATCAGTAATTTTTTCGTTACTGAAATTTAATTAGTTAATTATAATTAATTATCTAACTTGAGAAGTACTGTCCTAATTATCCTAAGTCCTAATGTCCTAAGTGTCAATGAGAAAATTGTAGAGCAACATGAAAAACTCCCAATACAGCTTTCTTTTGCTCAATACGTGGTAAATAAATGTGTTTTTCCGAGTGTGAAAGGAGCCCGCGAATGCCCGCAGAATTGCCAAGCGACTGGCTGCTCGAGGCGCTTTGCATGTATTCGCAGCATCTTTCACGCTTCGAAAAACACATTTATGTAGAACGTATTGAGCAACAGAAAGCTGTATCGGGAGTTTTTCATGTTGCTCTACAATTTTCTCATTGACACTTTGATAATTAGTTCAGTACTTCTCGAGTTAGATAATTAATTACAATTAACTAATTAAATCTCAGTAACGAAAAAATTGCTTGTGGCTACTCCACTGCCCTGAAAACAATACACACTAGGTTTGCTTCGCGTAATGCCGTTCCTCTTTTTTTAAATGGTGCTGCGTGATAGCTGGGACACCCTGTATATTACAATCAAGCTATTTATATACACTTTGACATAACAAAAATTTTTATGATTACGACAGAATGACAAAGAAGGAATGACATTGATGGAACGACAAAGGTAATATGACGATGACAGCATGATGCCAATGAGATGACGTTTCTGAAGTGATGGCAATGTTGAAAAGACAGCACGACGACGACATGATGTGAGTTTGATGACTAAATTAAAATAATGATGATGGAACGACCACGGCAGCATCATGCCAACGACATGATAATGAATACATGACGACAACACAATGATGATGATGGCATGGCAACAGTATGAGGACAGTGGGATGACAACGACTGTGTGACAACGATGGCATGATGACGGCATGGCGAGAGTCAAATGATGAAGCTGGAGTGACAATGATGGAATGACCATGACAGCCTCACGACGACGGTATGACAATGAATGCATGATGACTGTTTCAACATATATAAACACCACAAAATCAGAAGCGTAGACATGGCATGCCACCAGATGCACATTTGCATGTGCATGACACATATGCCAACACGCATGTTAGCACACATGCATGTCTAGGCACCATACTAATACTAGTCTATTCTCCGTACCCATCACCCAAAATAATATTCTTTCTGCTCATAAATAATCCAGCAGTTAAATAATTGGCACTCCAGTTCTGCAGCAATAACTAAATAAGAACAAAAACACCAGACCATCCTTTGATAGTCCTTAACCCCCAATCCTGAGCTGTACTCGTCATGGGAGGTTGTACGAATATTGCCAATGACAAGCCCCACTGCCCAAGAAGAGTTATGGTCAGTAATTGGCTTTGGGTTCAATTTTCAACACTCGAGGGTGGTAGAAGTCCAGAAAAAACACGTAATCAAGCATCGAGAATCAAGTAATGTATTTTTAGAATTACAATGACAGAACAATTCATGGCTACATAAAAAGAAAAAAGAAAAAAAAAAGTTCGGAAATTCGGTACATTTTTCGGAAACTATTTTGGGGGTTAAAGAGAGAATGCTGCACCCACACGAACAGTCACAAAACTGAAATTGCAATCCACTCACTGTGACCTGAGGCGCTGGAGATGCAAGAGAGCCACTATTCTGTTGCACTTCTGTTAAAGAGGTGTCAACTGGAGCTAAAGGGGGCACTGTAATTCCAGCAGTGGCAGCAACGGATGGGTCAGATCGCGAAGGCGGTGGTGTGGACTCCTTGCCATAGGGTAGGCTGTCGGTGGAACGCACTGAACTGCGTCGCCTTCCTTCAGGAGAACAGCTGCTGAAAATTGCACCAACAAAAGTACACTAAGTGTAGGAGTGCAGGTTATGGCATGCTCGAGAATAAACACTAAAGACACAAAAATTAACATGTGGTACAGGGAGATAGATTAGAATATATCTGAATGGTATGTAGATTAATGAAATAATCTGGGAGCTATTAGGTTAGCAGTATTAAAAAAATGTATTTGTTTCAGGTAACTTGTTTAAACTAGCCCTAGAGAAAGTGCTGCCTGATATATTGTGGCGCTCTTTTGCATAAGAAGGTACAGGGAAATTATTCTATATTAATTGCAGATGACTGATCAAGCTAACTAATGCACTTTTAAACATGCATAAAAAATAGCGAGTTGCAATATCATAGGAAAGAAGAAGCTTACATAAAATATGTGCTTCAATACCAGAAAAAAAAAAAAAAAACTCACAGGGCATATAAAATACGATACAGCAGAGCCAGATACGGACAAAGGTGAGAAAAGAAAAAAAGCACATTCTTGTTTATTTTTTTACATTGCTATATTATGAACATAATCTAACTAGCCCAGTTCTGTAGTGTTTTGCACACATGACAAACTGCTATGGACCTTTCAATACAACAGTGCCAGAATTTGTGTGTTTAAAATTGGATGATACACTCTCATGAGTGTACCTGCTCCCAACCACTCTAGAGGTACAAGAGTAAGTGCAAGTTACTGCAAGTGAGTACCAGACGTTGTGTGTGGATGAAAGTGTGCCTGCATGTGTCAGTTAGCCTGCAAGTGTCAGCACAAGTGAGCTTTAGCAGATGCGAGTGTGAATGTGCATGACTTTTCTAGAATTCACCAGAACAATTGGACAATATAGAAAAAAGAACACTGCATATCACCAAAATAGCAACTAAATTTTTATTCATTATCTTGAGGTGTATATGTGGAATCAAGGAAAGAAAAAAACAATGAAAGCTGATACTTGTACCTTTGGACTCTCATTCAATCCTGCTGTAAAGGTGTTCTTTTTCTTTCTGTGTCGGTGTGATCAATAGAGCATCACACTTTTTGCCGTTTTCTTCAATAATGAAGGCTTCTAGTATTAAATTATACAAATTCTGGGGTATTATGTGCCAAAACCACAATCTGATTATGAGGCACACCGTAGTGGGGGCTTCGGATTAATTTTGACCACCTGGAGTTCTTTAATATGAACCCAATGCACGATACACGAGCTATTGTGGCAAGTCGCTTCTAGTATTACACATGCTATTTCATCACAGTTTTTATGGACAATGTGTGCTGCCCTTAATTCTGAGCTGCATTCACACACTTTGTAGTGGAATGGCAAATGGTCTGCTTGCGTGCCTTTTAATCCTTTCTGTGCCACAAATGAGTCTCACTCATCCAGGCGTTTTTTCAATATAAGCAAGTGACAAACATGTTCATGGTCACAGCACATGGTCCTGTCATTTTGTGTCTCCCCTTCCTCTTCATTGTTTGTGCCGTAGTAATTATGATGAGTCTCATCACTCCTTCAGAACGTGCCTCATAATCATATCTTGGTTTTGGCATGTAAAGCCCCAGAATTAAATTTAATTCACTCATTTGGGATTTCCTTTTTTACTACCGAGTGCCACAGATGAGTCGGAGTCATTTTATTATATTGTGTGAATGCTGCACAATTACATGGCGCAAACTTCCCAGAAAACAAATGCTTTGTGGACGAGGTTGGCAGAAACGGCACGCAAGTCTGTCTCTCTCGAGTTCTAAGAATGGTGGTCCAGAATTAGGCAGCTGCAGTGATGATGGCTGCCTTTTGCATTTTAGGACTTAAATTAAAAAAAAAAAATTACTTCCCTTAAGTAAAGAAGTAGACCCAGAAAGTTCTATTGAGTCACATTTCAAAGTTGAACTGAGAAATGACGATTGCGAGCAAGAGTTCGAGCTTCTGGCGGACTATCTTGCATGGAGGCATCTCTATGAAATTACTTTGCTGCCAGCGTCTCTGCGAATTTCTTTCCTCGCAGTGCCAGGAATAAGGCATTGCTTAAGGGACAACAAAAGTACAATTGACTTCTGTTCCAACAAATTTCAAGCTTCGTACAGGTTTTTTCTGAGGCCATGCCTATCTGAAACTCAAAAACATGAAAGGAAGTACAGTAACCGACAACCGAAAACAAAACAACAAACTGCTGAGATTGCAATAATGAAAGCTCTTCGCAATGAATAAGCCATAAAACAATTTTAAAAATTTGGTGCTTTTCAGAAATAAGATTTGGTACAGAAAGGGTTACTAATGCTGCATACTCCTGTACTCAAATGCAGACACACCTGCCTGCCTGACCTACATAACACTTGCCACAAGAAAGTGGAATATTGCACACCTCTTTTTAGTATTTTACATAACTTGTCCCGAGTCCCTTTACATATCTTCTTTGCTTTTGACTGATTCACTTGGCAGCACATTGAATAAGCCTTGATAAAAGCAGAGCATACAACACTGACACTACGTCTGAAAGCCATCTTCTTTAAATTGTGCATCAGCTTATGAATGTACAGCATGACGACATACCTGCTTCTTGTGTTTTCTCCTGTATAATTTGGATTATTTTGCCTGGCCTAAACCCTGACATCATGCTGAATGGAATTGGAAACAGTGGTGATGAATGGTCTAGGATACTCGGTGCGCAAAGCCTGCAGATTTGTTCATCAATGCTGCACACAACTCACATTGGCATGACTTTGCCACGGAGGGCTTTAGGGTTGTGATGGCTATTCCTCTTTCTACGTTTCTAAGTGGCCCAAGTCATGGGGCAAAACTCCTAGCTTAATTTTGTTAAACATTTCCAGCAAACAAAGCCAGGCATGAACTTTACCGTTAGGTCAAGGCATCGTTAGGTCAAAGAACTCAATGGAGCTATTTTATGAAAGCTTATTGGATAAATTCAGGGCAGAATTTCTTAAGAGATTCATGATGGCCTTTAAGCACCCATTGATACTATTCATAAAGATATTAGTGCTGCAAAGTAGTAAAAAAGCTATTGACATAGTTGAACAGAGCTGTTGCCTGACACCATGGAGCAATATGTGCTGAAAGGTAGTGTGTGCAGAAGCTCTTGTGTATCACCTCAATCTGAAATAATGTAAAACTATTCCAATCTGTTTTTATTCTAATTCCACCATTAGCCCTCCATAATAGGTCAAAATGGTGTGTAGATTTGGGAGGAGCCTGGGCTGTTTTGACCTATGACAGAGGGCTAATGGTGGATTTGGAATAAAAACAGATTGGAATAGTTTTATGTTATCACGACCCAGCTCTTGGGTATCTACATTGGTTCCTGTAGAAGGAAAATTCAGCACAATCTGAAAAATTGATACGTTCTTGGTATATTCAGGTATGTCAAAGATTTTTTGCTACTCCGCAGAACACATGTTGTGCACAGTAGCTTAGAAGTTATAACAGATGCCTGGCAGATGCCTTGGCAATAGAGTACAGGAGTATACAATATCATTGAAAGATACGCACACAGGTCATTTGGCATTTCACCCCAAACAGTGTGAATGCAGCCCAGAATTCAGTGCAACATGCATAATCCATAAAAACGGTCGTAAAATGGCAAGTGAAATAGCTCCTTTCACGATCCAAGAAAACAGTAAAATGCGTGTGAGTGCTCTGTTTGATCAGAGTGACAAAGGAAAGAATATCTTTGCAGCAGGACTGGATGGGTATTGCCCACAGATACAAGTATCAGATTTCATTTTTTTTTCTTTCTTTTCTTCATTCCCTGTATATATCTTAACAGAGCAAATAAACATTTTGTTGCTGGTTCAGCAACATGCTGTGGTCTTTCCTTCAATGTCATACGCTTTTTCTTCTAACTTCTAGAATAGTATAAGCAAGTTAGTTCAGTTGAGAACCATATTGAAAGCCTGTGACACAAATGACACAGCACTAGGCACATGCCTTAAGTCAACACACTCTCATTCCAGTCATGAGTATGGGTGGACATGAGTCTGTGTGTGTATACCTCAATAAGATGTAGGTAAGAGATCACCACAATGCATTTTGCAGGGGTTCAGTACTTTCGCGGTTTCATGATAATTTTACTGCAATTACGCACCCTTTTTTCTTCTTCTTGGAACGATCCTTGTCTTTCTTTTGCGCAGAAGAACAGCTGCTACCCATAGCTCTTGTTCTCTCTTCACTGACTTCAAAAAGGAAAAGGTGCAATTCTGGAAACATTAAAATTCACTGCTTGATTATCAGTTATTTACAGACGATACTGTCTTGAACAAAACTACTCTAGTGAAAAATGCAATGTAATACTGACACAGTAAAAGAAGAAATTGTGAGCTCATTCACAATTTTCCCCAAGACTAATGAGCAGAACTGCTTGCATGAAAGCAAGCGAACAAGAACTTTCTAAGGAAAGGGCACATGAGCTACACTAACATAATCACAGCAAAAAAACAAAAAACAAAAATTAAGAGATTATGGGGCCACATTTTAAGATTATTATCTTCGTTTTCCTTTTTTTTTTCTCCCTTGGCTTGCACAAAGCTGCACCCCTGCTATTGCTGGGATCGATGACCCAGCAAAATGAATGATAGAAAACAGAAGCTGATGAAAAAAATCCTTATAATGTATGGTCCCAATCATGCACAATTAAAAGTTTACTATCACCTGGATGGTGGAACATGAAAGCTGTTAATATTCAGGTACACTTTATCACAAATAAGTAAGGGAGTGCAGATATTCGAAATTTCAAATATTAATTGAATAGTCTTTGCTATTTGTTTTGTATTCAGTCCAAAAATTTCCTAATCAAAATGTTTTCATCATCATTTCTGTTAGAATTTAAGAACAGTTAACTACAGGGACAAAGACTGGTGCAAGTCATGACTGTTCCAAATTATTCTGCTGCACAGAGGCATAAGTTCCTAAGTGAACACATGAAGCAGCTAAGTTCTGCACAACTATTTGTAGTCATTCAATAAGGATGCATTAGATTTAGACAGCTTACACATCTGTTGTCTTGATTTAGGCAAAACAATTTTTGTTTTATATCACTTCTGTCACCACATCGACATCTCTTTGAACCAATGGGTGGTGCTGTAGCATTACACTAGGTTCCTTCAATGAACATATCCTACATTTGTTGGGTGACATGATGTTATTTGTTTCACTACTGTCACTGTCATGAGGCATCAGATATCAACACCTTTCAATTGTTTCTCACTTACAAGCAGCTGGATACAGCAGCTTTTAAATGAGAAGCAATTAAAAGCTACAAGCAACCAGCTGGATGTTAAGTTGTGAACAATACATGTATTAAATAATCTAACAAGTCTCTTTCTTTAACCCAATGGTCTCCCATGCAAACTCTTTATTTACTCGGTTGAGAAATAAAACATATTCGGTATACAAAGGCAATTTTTTTTTTCAAATATTTGTATTCGATGAGGAAACTTCACTATTAAACACTCATACAGGAAAAGTCCGTACAGCTATTAATAGCTGTACAGGAACACCCATACAGCTATTAGACTGGGAAGGCTTAGTAGAACTGAGGATCAATGGCGAATATCTCAGCAACCTTCGGTTTGCAGATGACATTGTCCTGTTCAGCAACAATGGGGACAAATTACAACAAATGATTGAGGACCTTAACCAAGAAGGTATAAGAGTGGGGCTGAAGATTAATATACGAAAGACAAAGATAATGTTCAATAGCCTGGCAAGGGAACAAGAATTCAGAATTGCCAGTCAGCCTCTAGAGTCTGTAAAGCAGTATGTTTATCTAGGTCAATTACTCACAGAGGACCCTGATCATGAGAAGGAAATTTACAGAAGAATAAAATTAGGTTGGAGTGCATACGGCAGGCATTGTCAAATCCTGACTGGGAGCTTACCACTGTCGTTGAAAAGTATAGTGTACAATCATTGTATTCTACCGGTGATAACATATGGGGCAGAAACTTGGAAGTTACTAAAAAGTATTAATCTATTGTATTGATGCATCATCATAATTGTTTTATATGTACAAGGCCATTGCATTTCTGTTATTTTATATAAAGTCATGTAAATGATCTACACATGTATTTTGTTGCTGTATGTGCACTGGATGTGTGTGCAGCTGGCTGTAACAGGGAGCCAAAGCCCCGTCAGGCCTACCGCCTTTTGCCTTGGCTTCCCCTTTCGTTTGAAAGAAATAAACACTAAAATGAAAAAATAAAGTCAAAGCTCGAGAGCAAGTTGAGGACAGCACAAAGAGCAATGGAACGAAAAATGTTAGGCATAATGTTAAGAGAGCGGTGTGGATCAGAGAGCAAACAGGGATAACCGATATACTAATTGACATTAAGAGAAAAAAATGGAGCTGGGCAGGCCATGTAATGTGTAGGGTAGATAACCGATGGACTATTAGAGTTAGAATGGGTGCCAAGAGAACGGAAGTGCAGTCAAAGACAGCAGAAAACTATAAAAAAACTATAGGTGGGGTGACGAAATTAGGAAGTTTACAGGTAGAAATTGGAATCAGCTAGCGCAAGACAGGGGTAATTGGAGATCGCAGGGACCTTCGTCCTGCAGCGGTCAAAAAAATAGGCTGATGATGATGATGACATGGAAAAATAAAGCCCAACTGGCCTCACTGCTTTTGGAAATTTTACCTTGAATGCTTTACTTTGCAGTGCTTTAAAATCAAGCATTCTGGAAACAAAGTTTGGCACCAAAGAAAATAAAAGTGACAGTTGGGCAAGGTGGTAAGGCTTCATTTCTTTGAAATGGCACCACACAAGAACATTAACACAAAATGACACTATGAACACAAGCGCCGTGTTCGGCGCTAGTGTTCGTAGTGTCATTCCTTGTTTGTGCATTTCTGTGGCACGGTTTCAAAGAAATAAACAAAAAAATGTATTTAACCCATTATTTCACTGCTATATAAGGCAGTTCTCGAAGTGGGTGAAGTTTCATGAAGCAAGAAAGAGCGCACAGAGCTTTGACAAAGCGCTCGCAACATCTTTCAAAACTTCCTGCCAAAACACACCCAGAGAGCGCAATTTCAATTTCCGTGCTGACAAAGTGCTGCCATATATGTAGCAGAACACAAAGACCAAATAAACATGGCCTTTGAGCATTAAAAATTGATGCCACCTATGTAGTAAAACACAAAGAGTGCAATAAACACGACTTTCAAGCACTGACACTATGTAGTCATCTGTACATTAAGAACAAAAAAAAGTGGACTCGCTTTGTTCGTACAAATTGCTTTGAAAACAAGAATATGGATGGCTGTGAATAGCTGAGCTCATCGAAAGCAAGATTTACCAGTATCGCATTGATGAGCTAGGCTCGTCTGAAGTGCTTAAGGGTTTAACGAGATAAGCATAGTAAAAGCAAAATCAAGACAACAAAATACAAGTGCTTTGCTCTTCATTTAGAGCATTGCTGTACATAAGGAGCTCAAATTGGCATAAAAATTCATGGTTCTTCAATTTTTTTGGTCATCAAAGGTGTTAGACAGTGGGCTAGTGAACCATTTGCAAAATGCTGCAAGTTTGTTGGCCTGCCGACTTGGCTAAAGCTAGCTTTGCAAAACCAACCTTTAGATTTTTGCAAATTGTCAACGCTCTGGATTTCACTCTTCTGTTTCTTGTTGTAGTTGGTTCTGGCCATGCAGCCCCACTACTATTGCCACAACTGGCTGTTTTGTTGTGGCAAGTAGTTGGTCAGATGGCCCAAACCTACCAGCCCTTCTACAAAAGGAATAGTTTACTTGAAATAGTGAAACTTTCTTACATAATTAGTAGGGTCGGTGACTGATTGATTAATCTTCCAATCATCAATCATAGCTATATTCACGACTAATCTGTTTTAATTGCAATCAACTCTGCAATGCCACATCACAGTTGCGTATCAATGAAAATTATAATGCTTTGCGTGCTTAAATCATAATGTTGAGGTACCAAAACAGCGTAGCACATATATGTTTGGGCCTTACAGGGTAATTGGTCGAGGTCACATGAGCAAAAGAGGCAAAGGCTCGATTTCAATACAGTATTCTAGAAGCTTCTAGTACACTAATTTCAACCAGCCGAAAGTAAATCAAACGGCGAAAGCGACCAGTCGAAGGCACCATTATAACTGACACCGAGTGCTGATAATTACACCCAACGACGTACACTTTCGGTACTAGATTCTCAGCAGGCAGGAGCTAGGGAATCGAGCGCCGCGCTCCAGCTCGGAGCGAGCGCTACCGAGATCACGTGGCTCCCCCCCCCCCCCCCCCCCCCCCCGATTGCTCCTCTGGCTCCAATTTCAAGCAATCTCGAGGGGGCTGCGCATCGTTGCAAACCGCGTCGGAGCGCAATTGAATACACCATAAGCATGCGATCTACGCTGCAGCCGCCGCAGAAAAAACGCCTTCGCTGATTAACAGGGAACCTTCGTCACCCTAAGTCATCGCCCATATACCCATAAAAACAAAGAAATAAAAAAAGTGAGAGAGAAAGGCAAAAAGAAAACGAAAATACAGAGTCGTTAACTTCTCTTTATCGATCAAATAATACAGAAATACAATGGAGGAGCAGGAAGAAACAAGCCGCGCACTGTACGAAACATCTGTGACAATTAGCATACCGGAAAGCTTTCGGCGCGGTGTCGGAGCGATGCACACTTCGGAAAAGTATTATTCGTGGTTGCTCGTTTGCACACCGCTCGTGTAAACATGAGCTAAAAGCAAGCCGCGAACATTTAAAATCGCCGCAAAGGACATCGGAAGTACCAAGAGTGCTTACGATGACCTAAACTTCCATCGCGCCTTGTTAAACAGAATTTTTAACGGTGAACAAATTGATTTGCAGTAGGAATCATCGGCACAAACGCTTAAGCGATACTGTCGCCATTCTCTCCATTGCGCGTGCTCTTCGGCCTCCGATGCAAATTTAAGCAGTTAATTAGCAGCCAGAAGTAGCGTGCTGGGTAGAAACCGAGTTTACCTGGCCGCCTATAATGTATTACCATGATGAAAAAATGAAAACTAATGAAGGTCTTTCATCCTTGTACTTTTTTTCGAAAATACAACACACATGTAAACAGACCACATACACACACGCACACAAACACAGAATATAGGCGTCTCCCTCATTTTTGTCAACAATGGCTTCGATTGGTGCTTAAATACCACGTGATTGTGCGGAAGCCGGCATGCAGCCACACGGGTCGACGCAAGGAGGTATTTTAGGAATTGTGTAGAATACTACAGAGTATACGTCCTGTGCAGAGAGATGCGCGATGTTAAAAATAAGAGAAAAAAAATGCATCGTATATTACGGCTAACAAAATTACAGGCGGTTTTCTGGCAGACGCCATGTATGCCGATACAGCGTAACTAGCGTAACCAGCGCACATCTAATGGATGTACGCGACAAGCAACAACCGCATGTTTGCCTGTAGGATGCGGTCAATAAAGGCCCGCGACGCGGCATCGTCATATTTGTTTACGCTTGCGTTTTCGGCAGAAAAACGTGCGACAGGCAGTTTAAACTCGAGCGATACAATGCTTGTATTTTTTGTATTTAAAGAACAGACATCCATCCACCAGCGCATGTATATACGCTCGAGGCATCCGGTTTCACGCGCACCTAATGTGGCCCTTTTCCAGAGGTCACGCACTCGTCATGGTACAGCTCGAGATACCGAAAAATCAAACATTGAAGCTCTGGTGACATTGCACCGTCGAGTTTTGCAAAATATTCAGCAGCTCTTACGTCAAATTTGAGACGACTCCGTAGCAAAGATCAGGCTCAGTCAACGCACTCACACATTTCCAGGGATCCCCGGCAAAACCAAGTCGATGCGATTCGTCGACACTGCTAAAATACTTCCAACCGTCACCACTTGCAGAACCCCCGAGCCTGTGATGAAACAGGGAGTCGAGATCACCGATTGCATGTCAAACGAAACGCGAAGGTCGACAGTGAAACGGAAGGGAACAAGGAAGGTTTCGGGGCGAGAAGGTCTCGTGAACGCCAAACGCTCGCCATTTTGGCCAGGGCGACTGGATGGATACGGTCATGCGCAGTATTGATCATCCGCGGATGCTGCATGGCAGAGCAATGAGAACGAATCATATGATGCGGTGTCTGCGAAACTGAACGTAGATTTGTCAGAAACACACGGAGCTCCGGATAAGCAACAGCTAAGGAAAAATGATACTATTAAAGTACCAGTTATCAACGTTGCGGCTCGATTTCCATACATTGCCAAAAATAAAGGATACGAACTACGGAGGCACTGCACAGAAAATTAGAAACGAAAACGTCAACACGTTTGACGCCGAAAAAGGGTACCTTAGATGGTGAAATACTACATGATGAGGCATAGAACCAGTTATTAAAAAAAAAAAAAGACAAAACGTATTTTATAGAGTCATGTTCTAATGTGTTTTTTTTTTCTTTCGCTTTATTATTTTAGGCAGAATTGCAGTGATCGTGTTTGCAAGGACTTCGGTGCACGTCAATTATGCACAAACAAAGTTCGACTTGACACGTTCACGAGCCACAGACAGTGGGGCCGCAGTTTTTAACAATCTACTTCATATTCTATTCCTTGCGATTTTCGTCATTGCTCGGACGCCGGCACGCATGCGTTATTGCCGGGATCAGTGTTAATTGGGCGTAAACGATAATGGAAAATGAAATAAATCCTAACAACATACGCCCCCTCGATGCTAACAGCACAAAATATGTTTGCACGTAGTAACAACTCAGAACCTTGCAAGTCATTGCAGCGGTACGGAAGCAACACACGCCCACACACCGCGACCAGTTGTAACAGCGAAGCTTCCGTCACTACCATTGAATGCTAGGATGCCACACATATGTCGCTGAATCAGCGAGCATTTAGCAGCTCTTGCCACTGCCACCGAGCATCGACAGCATCGGGAAATTACGCCATTATCACACGACAGCCTGCTTCAGCCGCCTGCACGGGACAGAAAGGTTGAGAACCACGACCTGCTGTTGAGAACACACCTACTACAATTGCCTCCTTTTTACAACCAACTGCATGGCATCAGACGCTCTCTCTCACTCGTAATTTTTTTTTTTTTTTTTTTACACACGTATTATGCACGGATGTACTACGTGTTACTGCTCCAACATTGTAAAACAAAATGGTAAAATCCAGCCAAGTGAGTTACGAATATTGTAAGCGCCATTTAGACATATAAAACTTTCATAAAAAACAGATATCGTAGGTTCTTACGCCCAAGCGGAAACTTTTCCAACTAATCCACGCGACCTCTTCCCGTTAGAAAACTTCAGGTGCTTCTCACTAGATGGCACAATGGATCTACAAGCGGCTCTCTTTTCGAGGTAACATACATAACGTTAAAATCTTTTTTCCTCGACTTGTGTAACAGTCATTCGATGCAGTTGATTTCTTGACAACGTTAACCATGTGCGGAGTCAAGTCCTGTAACATTTCACCTTGATCTTGACGCTAACTGCCGCTTAAAACGGACTGCTGATTGCCGCTCGTACACTTGCACATTGACCGGCGCCATGTTGCTACGGCACAACTGTATTCGTCTGCGCTGGTTCGGCTAGCTGCTGTTAGGCTTACCGTGTAGTGCGCAGGCGTTTGCGGCGCCGGCGACGCCTCCGTAGAAGTGAAAAAAGATCGGATGATCGCCAGCATCAAGCCCGAATTTCTCCACCACCGTAAGGTCTAAAGGTTGTCGCGTATTATTTTTATTTTTAGTTGACACCGAGTGTCTTGAATCGGACGTGGGCGGATGCATTTTGTAGCGGAAACGAGTTTTCCTTTTGATTTCGGAATAGGTATACCGTCGTGCCGGTATTCTAAGCTGCGTTCAGTATGTTGAATATGTGTTATTTTTCCCGGAAGAAATATGAGTATTGGTGACCATCGTTTACTCTTTTTTGGGCGCGGCAAGGACAGCGTTATGACGCGAATTTCGTTTGGTTAGAGAGTGGCCTGTCGGCTTTCAATTTGCTAACATTTTAGTTAATGTGCACACTGTAGTACTCCTAATTCGTGGTGGTGGGCATCCGATCTTCACATCTTGCTTGCGAGAGCCTCTCTGCACACTAATTACATCGTCGAAGTGCGATAAAAAAGAGCACAGCATATCGTCACTGTCGTAAAACCAATGCCAATGTGAGAAGAGTTGTGAATCTCCGCCTGTTTCTTCCGTTGCGAAACTTAGAATCGAACGACAAGCACATTGCCCGTGGAGATACCTACTTTCATGTTACACGGCATGCAATGTTGGTCTAGTTTCCGCAGCAATGGTACGTTTTTCGGTTACGTGCCAAGCTAGCTCTTTATACTTTCCCGGAGGTAGACTTGTTCGTACGGAATGCACAGCACTGCTTACTGTCTTCTGTCTGTATCGCTGAAATTTTGTGCTTGGTAACTGAGTTTATGTAGTTTATGTCTAAGCTTTACGTCGGGATGAGTAATTACAACATAAAAACATGTAGATTTTTGAGATGCTTATTGGTAACTTAACGGATTATGGCCAGATAATAAGTATATAGTGTGTTGCGATGCAGGCACGTCGAAATGTTTGTGCAGTTTTTGTTGTTTTGGTTGCTGTTTTTCAATTTGCAAGGGCTATCAAGTTCGCTTCAACTTTTGTTCACTTTGTGTTGCTGTTCTGCCTTGAAAATGCACTGCAGTTTAATCATTCATGTGCTTTGTTATGCTTTATTGTCTTTTAAACAGCAAGAATTGTAAGCTGAACATATAGATAAAAGAAAATAAAAATATTTTAGATAAGTTCTCCACCTCATATGAGTAACTAACGTGGCTGTTTGGGCATGTTGGTATGACATGATTGAAGCTTTTAGTGCACAAGGTGAGGACAAGAAGTAGACATAAGAGACAGGAGCAGCGCTTGTGTTTCTCGTGTCTACTTCTCGTCCTCGTCTTGTGTGCTAAAAGCTTCAGTATGAATAACCCTGTGCATGATTCTTTGAATGGGCAGTTTACAAAAATCTGCTTTAGCTGACTATTAAGCATGGGTTTTAATGTCAAATGAAGGCATACTGCGAGCACTATTAATGGCCGCTTATAGTGCTGGCAGTAGTCACAGCCACTTTTGTAACTACTACAAATGCCTGTCCTTGTAAAAATATTAAAATTTCATAAAATCTACTTCGAAACTATTTTACATATGTTGACGCATGCAAGAAGCCTCACAGTAATTGCTATCCTCTTAGTGCGATACCCCTCTGCCATGGATGGCATATCTCATAACCAAACTATGACTTTGGGATATGCAACACAATTACTGTTAGTCAGTTGTATGCAAATATTTTAAATTGTGCAAATATAATTATCACTGAATTTCTTTTTCTGCAGCTGAAGTGTAAATTTAAACTTCTAGGGACCACACATTTTTGTTTCAATTATCGGATGTTGGATGAAATATCTAAACCAGAATGACAAGTTACGGGGGGGAGACAGCAACTCTAAGCACTAAAAATATAGAAAACAATATAGAGAAAGGGAGTATCACTTGACTAGGTAGATGCACATGGAGCATAAGGCTGGTTATACAGGGTGTTTCAGCGAACACTTTAAAAAATGTTTAAAGGTTGCCTGGCGGCAGATAGCACAATTTTAGTTCACAGAGCTGGTCTACTTGAAGAGGCAGACATTACATGCACAAGAAAATGAAATGCGTAATAGACTAATTAACAAACTTTAACTAATTAAATTTTAATTACCTATGGTCCATATTGCAATTTTCAAATTCAAGCCGTGGCGTTCACAAGGCGGATCGGATCCACTTGGAACGCATTCTCAGGATGACACCAGTTTTGAGATTATAATTCCTGAACTTTGTGGAGAAATGCATTGGTGTCGTTTTATGCATTGAAGCACAAAAGTAACTGGAACACCAATGCATTCTGTGAAGTTGTGAACAGCATTTTCACACGATGCTAAAGGTGAAAAATGCGTGAAAGAGGGATCAGCTTGTCATGAAGATGAAGTTTCTGAATGCAAGTGCCACCTTGGATACTCACGGCCATGAAAGACATGCAGTCGGAGAGCACTCTGGTGTTTCACGTGCAGCAGAATCTTATCAGCCTCCTAAAGTTGTTGTTTCAGAAGCCAGTGTATTGCTTGAAATCACAGGCGAGGCCACATTCTTTCAGTCAAATTTTTTTTTGTGTACAGAAAACTGATTGTTGAGAAACGGTACTGTGAAAGGGAGTGGAGCCATAGATGACTCATATGCGCTTTAGTGATGATCCTCATTCTTTTTAGTTTTTTACCCACATTCTGAACCAAAATCTAAAGTTTGACCTGTCAGAGGACTTCAGTGCTAAAAGGCAAGAATCGACGATGGAGACTATAAAGGGGAGTTTGGGGAGTATATATGCTTTTTAAAGTGCAAGGTAATGTTGAGTATGTCCTTTTCTTGAAAGCACACCATTTTCAGTGGCTATGCCTGTCATCTGTAGCACTTAAATTGCTTTCCTTTTTGTATCTTATGTCAAGACGGAGTCCAGCTCTTTCCATATGGGCAGAATGCAAAACCCCTCTTGCACCATGCATTGGGTGCATGTTAAAGAACTGCAGGTGGTCAGAATTAATGCAAAGCCCTCCACTACGGGGTCCTTCATACGAGGTCGCGGGATCGAATCCCGGCCACGGCGGCCGTATTGCGATGGGGGCGAAATGCGAAAACACCCGTGTACTTAGATTTAGGTGCACGTTAAAGAACCCCAGGTGGTCCAAATATCCGGAGTCCCCCACTACGGCGTGCCTCATAATCAGATCGTGGTTTTGGCATGTAAAACCCAATAATTTATTATTTAATTTTTTACGGTGTCCTTCATAACCCACTGTGCACTTTTGGGGCATTAAACTCCTCAATTCAAGCTTTTCCCAAATGCTGATTGTAACCCGAGAAGAGTGCTGCAGCTTTTTGATGAGAACTTCGATATGCATATGTGCAAACATTTCAAGGAATTTCAACTAAATAATTTGCCTCATGGTCTTTCTGACGATAAAGCTTTCTAGTGCCAATGTTTGCTTCCCATTGTAAATAAGTGTGACCACCTTTTCAAACCAATAAAAAAATGATAAGAGCGCACTGCAAAAAGGCAGGTGCTGATAAGTGCGAAATCTTTCAAGGGAAATAAATGCCAATAAATATCTGCCGAATTTAAAACAAATAAATGGCGCAAAATGATAAGAGCGCACTGCAAAAAGGCAGGTGCTGATAAGTGCGAAATCTTTCAAGGGAAATAAATGCCAATAAATACCTGCCGAATTTAAAACAAATAAATGGCACAAAATTCAATCTACTGTATATGTGTCATGGCCTCTTTTGCCCAAGTCAAGTACATTCATGTACTTTACTTTTTATGGTCTGTTGTAAAGACATTATGTGCAGCAACATTAGCTATAAGGCGCATGTAAGTGTTGATTGATCTGATACTATGAATTGAGCTTTATTGCTCAAAACAAACCTGTTTTCTGTAATGGTAGTAATTAGGTGCAGTGCTGGCATCTTCTAGTGCTTGCCAGATGTGTGCTTGCCTCTCCTCCCACTTTTTTTCCCTTTCATGTGAATGGGGACATGAAAATATTCTCTGCATGCTAAATGAGCTGTAGTAGCTTGTTTCTGCAGCAGTCTTGCACTGTGTATGTGCATGTCACTGAGGTTGAAGTCGCGAAGATGCAAGAACACCTTGGTGTTGCGCAAGGGGACAGGGTGCTTCACCAATGCCATTTCGTCTGTGTCGGACGAAATGGCATTTTTTGACGAAAGTATTTTTTGTCCTTGAGCTGCACTTTGAATGCAGACCTGAAAGCTGCCATGTGGCAGGTTTGTGTAGGTATTGTGGATCTCTGCTTTGGATTAGGAGAGCACTGCTACACTAAATTGTCTCAAGCACCACCTGCATTAATATACTGAAGGGAACATGTGCCTCGGAGGCAGACATGGATTTTGCAAGATTAGTTGCATCTCTGAGAGGAGGCAGCATCTTTCACGTAGGTTATAACTAGGGTCCTTCGTTTTAGGGTTTTATACTTCTTTGAAATTTGGCAGGTAAAAATGTAGTGCTATATTTGAAAAGTAACAACGGAGAGAAAACTTTTTTTTTCTGGTCAGGGGGGGGGGGGGGGGGCACAAAAGCTGGGGAGAAATCAGGGTTTTGTTGTTTGGCAGTCCAAAGTTTACGATATTGCTCATAACTTTTACAAATGATTAAGACAAGCAATAGTTGCCCTTAGGACTTGAATGTTTTATTTAAACAAGTGAAATGAATCATAGGAGCATGCATTGGCAAGCGTGTAAACATGCCTAATAAACAAGTACAAAAGCAAGGACATGACACACGTATAGCAAACTTACAACTGGTTATTTAAAAGCCCTGTCTTCATATGTATATATGCTCATGTGACACTTGAGTATGCACACTGTTCTCATGTGGCATCTAAAATGTGAAATTTCTTCTCCGTGAACCAGCTACACTGACACATTTTTCTTTTTCTTCGCAAATCATCTTTGTTTCGATAATAAGGCTTTCATTGATTGCAATTGCAACCGAGAACAGCACAGCTATCAAATTTGGGAGTGCAGGTGCATTTTTTGCAGTGCACAGTGAGTGTCCGTTGGTTCAATCAGCAGCTCTATTTGTTATGTAATGGCAATTAGAGCTGCTCGAAAAATCGTGTGGCGGTCTCATCTCCACAAATCTTTGTTTTCAGGCATTAAGGCGAGTCTGGTGATTCCTTCATTTTATTCTCTGATATTTTTAGCCAAGGGAAAAAAAAAAAAGTTGTAAAAGCTGCAGTGCAGTCAGGCATGCTTTGCAGATGGTCCTTCTTATTACCAGGCCTTGTACTTATTGAAGTACGTTATGTGCTTTGGAAGCATTTCTGTCTCCATCCTAGACCTGTTGGTCCTTTAGTTTGTGTTTGTTGACGTCTTGTTTTACTGGTTCCCAATATACTCTTGCAATAACATTAATGGAATACTAACTAGATGAATCAGCCACCCTTCTTTGAACATAACATATTTAGGTAAACATCCTCTCAATGCCACAGCAACCGTTCACAATCCAGAGCAACGTCAGTGCTGCATTAATTCTTGCATAAGTGCAAGGCATATACCATATTCATATAGTAATAATGTTAATAATTTTAATATATCTATGACCGCTTGCTCACAAAATGTGGGCAGTGTTTGTTAGTTTTTGAACACCTGCACTTATTCTTTACGAAAGTGCGACCTTCATGGAGAAATCTGGTTTTTACATGATTTTAGTAATGTTCTTGGTGCAAAAATGGGGAAATATGGGGTTTTCCCCAAAAACGGACGCTTTAGTCGAGTACAACTTAAGAAGACAGGAGAGGCCCCCAGATGACCGAAGTGCGGCAGCCGATTGCCTCCGGGACTAAATGAACAGTCCCGCTGACGCGACTCGGCCCAGGTCGAAGCACGGGTTGCATGCTCTCCGTCGGCGGGTTCACCGGCCGTCTGGCTCATGACGTCAGTCAAGAGTGCGTGCCCATTGGGCGAGGCTTGTGTGCATCCACCTTTGAGGGGCAAATGCCGCTGCCTCCTAAAGTGTGCCTGACTATAGTTATAACTGATGTTGAAGTGAAACAACCTCGAAACTTTGCTGTGGCTGAATGTCACAAAATTCCAGTAATTGCAAGGAATTGTTTTTTTTTATTGCTTTTTGGCTGGATGGGGGTGCACATGGCTATAGCAAAGTAGGTTGCTATTAAACAGTTACTGTTTTTGGAATAGTTAGACTTTCCTCTTTTGGGGAGTTTCTAGTAAAGAATGCAAACATGCTGTACAATGTCTTTTGTCTATTTTTTTTAAATTTAGTCCTAAACTGCAGTATACCATGGCTCCATAAAATTGCCATTTTAGTGGCATTTTTTCCAAGTAAATGTCACTTTTTTTCTCTTTTGTTCTACAGTCTTGGGTCTTGTCTTGTGTCTTCTGACAGCATTGTTTAATTTTATGCTCAGTGGACCCCTCTAATATGGGACCACCAGCATGCACACATATGTACCGGGTGCGCATGGTATTTGAGAACACTATTCCTTATCGCCATAGACACCAGCAGGCTCATCATATCTATCTAGGCGTGCGGCTTCTTAATTGTTGGTTGACCCCTTATCATTCATATTGCGCAGCAAAGATGGAAGCATACAGGTTGATGCAGTAAATGAAACGCCATGCAGTCCTCGTCGCCCTGGCCGCACACCACAGCAACTTAAATTGCGACCTTTCTGAACGTGGCGAATACTTTCGTTTACAAGGTGCGGACAGAACTGATGTATTCTGGCGGTGACGTGGCATCTGTGGCGAAAAGGAAAAAGCAGAGAGAGGTTAGACGTAGTCAGAACCCCCGATTTTCTCAGGCGGCTGCAAGTCATCGTGAGTGATGACCCAGGGAAGTCAATGTGGGCCATTGCAAAGGAGCTCCAAGTTGCAGAGTTGACTGTCTTGCTCGCTGTGCACAAGGACTTGAGGTACCATTCCTATGTCATGAGGAGGGGGCAATTCATATGCAATTAAACTCGGGAGAATCGTCTGCTCCGGTCCAAGCGCTTGCAAAGTGAGCTGAAGAGACCTAAGGAGCATGGAATGCTCTGCTTTTTTTTTTTTTTTTTCAGATAAAAAGAACTTCGACCAAGACCAAAAAGTTAACCGCCGTAACAACAGGTGGCTTTGCGCAAGCGCTGATGAGGTGCCTACAGTGATGCACAAAAAATTTCCGTCGTCTGTGATGGTGTTAACACAGACATCGCCAGCAACGAGGGTGACAATATGTCGCCACACTATTTTGCAGAAGGACTCCGCAATAATGCTGCCACGTATATGGAGGTGCTTGCCATCGTTGTAAAGCCCTGTATAGAGACTTGTTTCGAAAGGAAGACCTTAGGGTCTTCCGGCAAGATTTGGCTCCCGCCCACACTGCCTGGGTCACCCAGGAGTGGCTGGCTGACAACTTGTACAACCACGTCACTCCCAACTTGTGGCCTCCTAGTTCTCCAGATTTAAATACACTCGACTACTATGTCTGGGGCGTCGTTGAGAGCGAGGCCAAAAAACAACCGCATAATACAAAAGACTCTCTGAAGGCCGCCATTGCTGACTTAATTGCCAACATCTCTAAGGACCACCTGATCCGTACATGCAGCCGTTTTCGAAGCCGATTTGAATCGGTGATTGCTGCGGATGGCGGATTCGTTGAGTAATAGTAGAAATAAATAGTAAGAGAAGTATTTCCCAAAGTAAGTAGAAGTATTTCCCAAAGTTTGGTGAAAATGTCTTTTTGCTGGAGATATTCTTCTCTGCCTGAAGCCAACATTGTGTTCTCGAATACCTTACACACCTGATACATGTAAGCAGAAAACATGTTAGGTGAGCATCACAGTGAACTTCAGTGGTATGACTGGGAAAACGCCAGGAAGGATACTAGCAGAAAACAAATTGACGGGGTTCTGCTGTAGCTTTGAAATGTTTTTAAGTAATTGAGATGGTTAAAAGCTGGTGGCAGAGTGGTTGTTCGACCTCCAATCAATTTGCCTGCTTTTACCATTAAAAAAAAATAATATAGTTAGGGGGTATAAGATTAAATGCTTTTTATAGAATGGAACAATTTGCTGGTATTGGTAGGTTATGTTTATTATGTGGAAGGGGGGGGGGAGGGGGGGCTACCAAGGCCTTGGAGCTAAATTGGTACAGTGTGCAATGTTGCTATAGCTTTAACCTGAAAGAATTGTACGTGGCAGCTGTGCTAGCTTTCATGGTGCCCGTAGACCTTGAAATGCTGGCATTACAAGGGTCTTTTGGATGTATGGTGTTTTATTATTATATTGTAATGTATTGAACATTTGACTTCTCTTTAAGTGCTACACCCATTATGTCGAACACACATCCTCCATTAGTTTGGAATCAAGGGAATGCTTTTTTTGAAGTATATTGTTGGATGAATACACAGGTGAATACACATCTCATGCTCCGTTTCTTCATGAAGGTCTTGCCTCTCCCCACTGTCTTCAGTGTTTGGGCATGTTATGTTGCTTCTTGGCATTTTAGCTAAGGTAGTGTGCAGTTCCTATTATATTTCACCTAGTACGGCCTCTACACACATTTGTTGCCAGGGAGGTAAGGTTCAGGGTTGATGGAAAATGTAGATAAAAGGTCATTTCAACTGTTGCATAGCCATTATGGCATCAGCCATTAGTCATCTTTTGGCAACAGTATAAATTGAGGTGTATGCTCTCAACTGGATTGGAGGTCAAGTGTAATTTTTGAGGTCTGTGCACATTGCACTAATGACAACGTTCCTCCAGATGCATACAATAATTGCTTCATTTTGTTCCCAGAAGTTAGCATGAGGTTTTCTACTGATAGCCGAGTAGGAAATTTTCTTGTCTTTCGTGATATAATATGTCGTGGATCAACGCCAACTAGCCTGATCGCATACCTTATTATTTCGTGACAAGTTGTGTCCCTTTTCTTTGCTCACTGTGTTGAAGTTAGTGATTCATCTCCAAGGTTTGCTCTCCTGACAATGTGCTTACAAGAGAGCCATTGCCTTGGCTTGCCATCATTTTATTGAGTTGCTGAGCCTTGATTGTTCCCTGATGGCATCAGTTGTCACTCGCTGCTCTAGTTTGTTTTATGTGCTTGAACTGTAGCTGAACATATGCTGTTTTAAAACTTTTAAGCCCACCTGTGCAGCTGCTTTAGTGATGGATATATTGCATACCATCTTGCTGTTGGTTTTGCTCTCAATTGCAGAGCCCAGATACTCTGTGTTGTGTGTTGCACGTGGGGCAGCCATCTTGACACTACTGGTCTGCCATTTGTAATGTTTCTCCATTGTGTGGCTGCTTTTTCACGTGATTATAATAGCAACAACAGTTCTTTGGATTAAAGACAGTGCTGGGCTAGACTAGCCCAATGACTAGTCCACGAAGACAGGCAAATGTGGTTTGTGTTCTTTCCTCTGCCCATCTTCATTTCTTGTGCTGTTCTACCGTTAAAATACTGTGCCATAGTTTACATTTTTACTATGCTTTCATCAATTTGTTTTTCTTGCCTAACCTAGCATTTCATTCTTGTCTACATTGTTGGAGATCTTAGATGTAGTTCTGGGTGTTTTGTTGTCCTGGGAAGATGCAACATCTTGGACATCAGTATGCATTCCAAAATTTGTATATACCAGGTGTTTTTCTATTTTTCTTTTATCGTGAACAGAATAAAAAAAAAATTGCCTTGGGCATATAGTTCAAATCTACTCATTGAGCTGGCTTACTCGTAGAGATGGACATCACTTGTTCAAGAAATCGAAATGCATAATTGACTAATAAAAAATCACAATCAAACTTTTTAGCTAATTGCTTTAGCACACATATTGCAATTTATGAACTGTAGCCAGTGATTTCATTAGGCATGTCCACTTGGAATGAATTTTGAAGCTAGCACCAGTTTTCAAACAAGTGCTGTTAAACTTGTACTAAAAATGCACTGGTGTGTCCCAATTCATTCTTTAACAAAATGTTTTTTTGTGCATTGAAGCTCGAAAATAAGTGGAATACCAATGCATTTCATCACTCACACTGGGATTGCTTAAAACTGGTGTCATCCTAAGAATTCGTTCCAAGTGGATATGACTTCAAACCTCAATGACTACAATTTGTAAGTTGCCATATTGCCATAAAGTAATGAGTTTAAAAGTTAATGAGCAAACTTTTGGTAGTTAGTTGAGTATGCACTTGATTTCTTGGGAAAATAATGTACGCATTTGGGAGAGTAATGCAGCTCAAGAAGTAGAATTGCACAACATGCCATGAACAATGTTTAAAAATTGTGTTAATAAAAACAGCACCCTATATATGCTTAACATTTTTTTTTTCAAACAAACAAAGTCTTTTGTCAGCTATGAATAGGGTGAATTGTGCACAGGTAGACCATAATTATTATTCTTCTATGCAGTGTCCACCTCATCTTTTGTACTGTGTTCTGAATAGTATTACACTTCCAAGGCCTAATTGCTATGAACTCCGTATTCACAACTCTCGATGGTAACTAAGAGCCATATGCTGACCACAGTTATTTGGTTACATATTGTTTCTGGCTGGGGAGCTTCTCACAATAAAAATATCAGGGAAGCTAAAACCTCTTATTTAACTCCTTAACTGCCGATTACGAGATAACTCGTCATCAAACAAGTGTCCTCTGGTGCCAGTGACAACTCGTGAATTTTTGGCAATTTTTGAAAAAATGCCCAAAAAGTTTGCAAAACATTTTAGAGAAGAATGCTGCAATATATGCAGGTCTTGGAGAAAAATTCCGCACTTCTAAAATTTTTTACAGAATTTGTCATGGCTGTTAAGAGGTTCAAAGGACAATAAAGAGAGACTAAACCAGTTTAGACTGATAAAGTATTCTTTGATAAAGTACTCTTTCAAAACTGTTTTAATTAATTGCACAGTTGAAGGATTATTAAAGAAAAAATAAAGGCAAAGTTCAATTTTCTTTAGTTGTGCCGAAAACTTTGTGCCAAGATGTTAGTGTGATGTCATGAATTTTAAAGTAGTATTTTGTACTTTGATCGTTGTGCTTCTGTTAAAGATCTTAAAAGTTGCCAAGTTCAGTCTTTGGCTCTATTAAACTACAATGTAGGTCATCCTTTCCAGTGAAAAATTAACCAGGCCCACCCATGCAGGTGCCATCAAGATCCATTATGTCATACGAGCTGGTGTGGGAACTTCAAGGTGGTGTTACCACTAGTGTTACATTTTTACGTGTTATCTTGGTTACTGAGCTTCCTCTTTCGGTAAGAGTGGCTTTTTTTTTTTGGTGTTGTAGAAGGGTATCGTACTAATACTACAGGTAAAATGATTCTTCCCTTTGGCATCCATTGAGGCATTTGGCATGACTCAGACAGATGTACACATGTGGGCTTTCTTCATTCCATTCATAGTGTCTGCGTTGTTTACGTAGGAAGTACATTAATTCAATTTGCCTGCACTTTCTGTACTAGTTCAGGAAGTGCAGCGCTTCGTCATTTGTTTCACTAGTGTAATGGGGCATATCTGCATGTTGCCATTCATTTTGTGCAGTGCAGGCTTTGTGCAGAATAAGTTTGCTGTTCCCTGCAATTGCAGGGGAGGTAGTGGAGGCTTTGTGCAAGATGTGTTGGGCTTGGTCTGCAGAAGCATGGAAGTAGCACTTAACCGATATGAACACGATCGCATTGTCTAGCGTGAATGAAAATGAACCTTTTAATTTCCAGGTAATGGTGCAAGCACCTTGCATACGTAAACAAATCTGAAAGGAGCAGAAAAAGGTGTTGAGTGTATCTGAAGTTTCACTTATGGGAAGGGTAAAAATAATGAACATCTCATTTGGAAAGCATGAAGAAATTGTCTGATTTGAAAAGCATGTCCTTTGAGAATGCTGTGTCAAACTGGCATGCTTGTCACTTGGCAAACCTTCCTGCTAGGTCAAAATAATAGTGACAGGTTTCAAAGAAGAGTGATATGGACAGCATTGAAGTCAATTGTTTGAAAAGATTATAGCATTTTGTACTTTCATAACAGTTGCCGTTATTGGCATTTTTTTTTTTAACATATGCGTATTGTGTAGTGCACTGCCCCCCCCCCCCCCCCCCCCCACCCTTTTTTTTTGCACTGGCAGCATGCTCTGCAACAGATGTTCTGTTTGCTTGCTGACATTTGATGTGTAAGGGCTAGTGCCTCTTTAATGTACCCAAATAAGATACATGTTGGAGGCATCTGGAGAGGAATGTGATCATTGTGTAGTATAGTTTGATACACTTGAGACATTCACAAGTTGCAAATAGTTATGTGATGAGCTGTGCCATGGCTTGCTTCTTTAAGAGAAAAGCTTCCCAGATATGTAGCATTTTTATTGTGTAGGCGAGTGCGAGCATTAGTTTTTGAGATTGAATAGGAAATGAACAGAATAGTGCCAGCACCAAAACAAATATTGAATACCTTTAGAATAGCTTGCAAATAATCTGCAGCCTTCTCTTCATTGATATCAACCAATTTTACATCCTGGTATTCACAATATTGGAATGTTTGTCATTACGCTGCACATTACAAAGCATGCTTTAATAAAAGAGGGAGCATTAGGAACATCTGAGAAGTTTGTTGGAAAAATTAGGGCTCTTCAGAGAATACGCGGTCATGCATTATCATATAAAGTTTAAAAAGGCAGCCTTGTGGGCCAATTAGCATCTGTATACACCTTTGCGACCAAACCAAGAATACATGTCTGCGGCGATGGCAGAGTTGGGGGAAAAAAACAAAACATTTCAAATGGTCAAGGCAGATGGTACCATTATTTTTTTTGTATCAGGTATGTTGCAGTGTTCAGATTTAATTTGTTGAGAGAATACGTGTTACATCCATAAATAGTACTACACAATAACCCACTGCTGAATGCCGTGTCCAAACAAAATTTTATTGCGAGTGATCGTGGTCTAGCCGGAAAAGTTTAATCTCCCCGAGTGACGCAGTGAGCTATAGTATGTTATGTCCAAAGTAGATGGGATGAACGTTATCACATCTTTGCTTCAATTTTATGATTGCACAGTTGACAACGTGAAGCACTCGAAAACCTCTA
Organism: Dermacentor silvarum; assembly: GCF_013339745.2. Lineage (NCBI taxonomy): Eukaryota > Metazoa > Arthropoda > Arachnida > Ixodida > Ixodidae > Dermacentor > Dermacentor silvarum. The sequence continues at coordinate 107,207,045 of NC_051154.1, read as the reverse complement.
TAAAAATATTTGGATTTTCTAATAGTGTCTCTTTAATTCGATAACTGAATTGAATAGAATATTCGATTCGTTATATGAAAGTTTCAAATAGTCACACACCCCTATTTTTTGGCGCTTGACATTCTAACCTCTCCGATGTGCAAAATTTTGAGGCTGGTTTTTAGAATGGAAAAGATCTAGGTACTAGCCTGATCTACTGTTGACGTCCCTTGTTGCTACCAGCGCAAGAATGAATACAGCAGCAGGGATAAATATGTGTTAGTTACAATGAAATGTATAAAAATATTAGCTTTTAAAAGCAATATTATGGCTACCTTGGATAAACATGCTTGCAAGTTTTCAATTTGATGATTTATTATGGTTGCCTTCATACATGCTGATTTTATGTTCTCCTGCTTCCATATGCTGTGAGGAAGATCAAGGGCTGAGGGGCCTGATTTTAGTTAGTCACAACTATATGAAACAAGAATGATGAAGTCAAAGAAAACAGAGGGGAAATTATTTGTTGCTTTTAATTGAAATGTAGAAATAAGGATTGTTGGATGGCACTGACAACATTCATAGTAGAAATGAGACATCACGAAATAATTGACATCAAGATGGGGCTGTTACAAAATTTGCCTCCTTCAGTTCTAATAAAAGAGAGAGAGACATGCAATAGTTATTGCAAGTGTGATCTCTCTCAAAGCCTTTAGCACTTGCATTGTGCTGTTGCAGTGCATAATTGCCATTTATAATCGAAAAGTAGTATGAAACATGTTGGATGGTAAGCCAGAAACAATGTGTTCTACTTGACAAGCCAGAAAAGACGAAAAAAAAAAAAATATACGATGTGATTTGTCAAGTGCGCGAATGTTGTGAGTGGAATGGGTCAGCCCTTCGAAGACAACGATGAGATCGAGGCGTGAAATGAAAACATGAAGCGCTTAGCCAAGTAGTTGCCTACATGGCAGTGCTGAAGGAGAAAGGAAAAAGTATACAGGGAGACGGAGAAGAGCAAGTCAGCGAGAAGGTGTTTGCCAGTATTCCGGAGGCTGTAGGGCATCACAGACCCATGCTTTGTCACTCCTACTAGACCAGGGCGACCTACCAGAGGCGTAATCACTACATTCTTCGGGTTGCAGGAAAGGAAGGTGCTGTAACATGTCAGAGAGGTAAAAAACCGTGCACCGGGAGCAGAGCCCAAGTAATTGGACTTTGTATCTGGCTTCGAGGCCTCTACTGTGCCAAGGCTACCTCCTCATGTTCCCAACGTCGTAACCAAACTTCCTCCTGCATCGTTGGATTCCTGGTGTTTTCCTGGGGTGACTAGGACTTAGTTTCGACGGTGCCTAGCCTCGCTGCCACCTTGTTCAGTCCGTCTTGCTGCTATAGTGCAGACCATCAAACTAGACGTTCTTAACTTTGACCTGTCATTTTAGACTTATACTTTCTTTGTTTGACCCGCTGTGCAGGATTGTAGGGTTTGTGTCAACGTGCCACTTCTTTAATGAATGCAACAAATTTTTGCAACGAACGTCTTTGTCTCTTCATGCCTTGAGGTATTGCCTCAGGAGCAATCATTCTATTAATAAAACCTTATCACGCATAGGTAGCAATGCCACCTTCAAGTTCGCCCACTAGCTTGCTGTGACATCATGGATTTTTACACCTGCACGGGCTTAGTTAATTTATTGGTAAAGATTGACTACATTGTATTCTGAAGGAGCCAGACTGAACTAGAAAGTTTTGCGAACTTTTACTGTGCAATAATGGCCAACATACAAAAATACTTGGAAATCTGTGTTGTAACGCTATTGTACCAGCATTGTTGTTATGGCGTGAAATTTGAAAAATGGAAGTTTAGCATTCACTTTCTTTTCTAGTTACCGATCTCTTACTTGTCAATTCCATAATGAAAATGGAATTTAAAAAACATGCTTTATCAGTCTTAACTGATTTTGTTTCTCTATAGTGTCCCTACTAACATTTAACTAGCCTTGGCCAGACATTGTCAGACTGTGTGGTTGTGGGGATAGTTTGCTTTTACATTGCTTTTTTACCTTCCCACTAGTGAAAGCCAAGTATTTGGTTTTCCAGAGGTGTAATCTACTTGCCTAGCTTAACTCTATGATTTGCTTTTGAGTGTCCTTTTGAGTCTCATGACAATGGCATAAAATATAGTTTTGGGCTTGTATTGAAGCTTTTCAATTAATGACTGCATGTTTGCAGTGATGTTGCATACAGACTGCTGTGAGACAACCACGACAGCATGTAACTTAGTGCAATGTGGAAAGTACATAATGCGGAGGAGTGGTGTGAAGCTTTCCAGTCTTTACCCTGTAGTTACTTCCATAGGAGTTTGCACATGCTTTGTTCAATAGGGCACCATGCTCCAAAGCACATTACTTCATGGCACATTGCTAAAATATATTTTGGATGCCTTGAAGTTCATTTATATTGAAGTATCCAGATGTGCATGTGTTGTACCGTGATGTTCTTGTAGTGATCAAATCGACTTTTGCAGATTGACAACAGGGATGCCGACGCCTATGCGTCTGCGAGACCTTATTCGTCAGATCCGGGCAGCCCGAACAGCAGCGGATGAGCGGGCAGTTGTGCAGAAAGAGTGTGCCTATATCCGATCAACATTCCGCGAAGAGGACAACACCTGGCGCTGTCGCAATGTGGCCAAACTCCTCTACATTCACATGCTTGGCTATCCTGCACATTTTGGCCAGGTATGCTTTTTAACAGCGGAGCTGTTCTTAGTCGATCCCTTCGCCGGCGTCACTCACGTCACGTGACCAAGAAAGGATGAGAGCCGTGCCGGGGGGAGGGCAGGTCATGTGACCAGCAGAGGAGGAGAGGCATGCTGGGGAGGAGGCGACCAATGAGAGGGCAGGTGCTGGGGGGAGGAGGCAAGCAATGAGAGGCCGCGCTGGGCGCGAGGAGGAGAGGCAATAATAGAAGGTGTTTCTGTGCGGCACGCTATTTTGGACAACGCGCAACACGTAGAGCTGCTGCCGACGCCGTCGGCGTTTCACCGCGTTCGGCACAAACGCACGTGGTGTCTGTGACTGCAGCCGATGCCTCTGGTGGCAGCTCGGCAGGTTTCGACCAGAGAACTGGACACTTGTCGAGTAGCGTTGGAAGTCGCTGCCTCTTTTCGCCTCGTAACGTTTCAATATAATACAACTTCGTGTTGTAGATCTGTGTTTACTTGTGTTTACGCAATTACATCACGTGCAACACATGCACATGTAACACTCGTAACACTCGGTGTAACTAACACAGCTTCGCTGTTCGACCATCTTCAAGGAGTGGAAGGGGCGGTGATTTTTTGTAATTATGGTAATTCGCTGTTTAAATACAACCGAGATCCAAAGCTGTAGTTTATAGGTCGTGTGGCCAGTGAAGAATTCATTACTGCAACATATGCCGTCATTAGCAACGTGTTGAAGCTGTTTGCTTACTGTTATTTTAAACATTTATGCACAAACTTGTGAAGCACCATACGAGGTGTGATATTTTGAAGCATCAGAGTGTGTGTCAGCGAGAGCGAGCAAGAAGTATAAGGGAATCCAAGGGGCTTGGATTTTTGTTATTCCCAATAATACAAAGTGACAGACAGTGAAGCCAGAGAAAGCATAGCGGAAGCTAATTGTAATGCTTAATGTAAATGCAGAAATAACGTAAAGAGAAATGAAAGTGGACGACAAGATAACTTGCTGCAGGTGGGGAATGAACCCGCATCCTCCACATTTGGTGACCGACCTCCTGTCCATTCCCTTCGGTATTTGTGTACACTATTATAAGCCCTGGGAGCGTTAGCCAGCGTTGCTTGTGGCCAAGGCGGTAGGCGTGCAGCGCACTTTTTGTACAAAAAAACAAAAACAAAAAAAAACAGAGAGAGAGAGAGGGGGGGGGGGTTGAATGCCAGATTTGTAACTGAATAAAGGTTTTGTTTGTTCACCTAGCTGGTTCATGACGCTCTCGTAGGCGTTACAGTGCAGGCTCTGTTGCACTGTCCCATGCAAAAACTTCTGCTGCCACCATCTTGTTTCTGCCACGCAGTTTCGGTTTCACATCCGATTGTAATATGCTTGCAATTTTCAGATCAGTTTTTGTGGAAATAAGACAGACATTGGTATTAGAAATAAATACAGAAATTGTTCGTGAGCTGCTGTTCTTGCTTTGAAATCTGCTGAAAGTAGACTGAAAATCTCAGCATGTTCAGTGAAACATAACATGTCAACGCATTCACTGTCCTCCAAGCTCCGTCAAGGCAGATGTTGCTGCTATGTGATGGGGTTGCAATGAGGGCCACCGTTGAGGTCACCATTGAGGTCAGGTACGTGCGTACTGACCAGAAAAGTTCGAATTATCCGGCAAAGGCCGATTTCCGTATCAAAGTAATTGAGTTTGGGCCCACACGAAATTATGGCTGCAGGCTGGGACGTTTGGTCTGGGTTGAATTAATTGAAGATTTGATTAAACCGAGGTCGACTTATTGGAAGTCTACAGTATTAGTTACCAGGATACTTCTGGAACGCATAAATATAGTTTACCTCTATCAAGTCACTTGTGTAGTGTGCACTTACAAGCAGGGTGCGTACAGGTCCTTGAAATCCTTGAAAACCCTTGAAATTTAAAAGTGCATTTTCAAGGCCCTTGAAAGTCCTGTAATTTTTTTCCTTCCTTGAAAATCCTTGAATTTCGGGAGTAATGCAGTCTGATATCGACATTGCGACCTCCTTTCTGTGGTAGAACGCCGTCGATCTGACACTCCCCATTTCAGAAACAATACGCCTGCGCGAGCAACATAGTTCCGTTTTGCAAAACTGCACGGAAAAAATAAAAGGCTTCACTGCATCAAACAGCCAACGGAGCGAGATACTCGTGCCACGCTTCGGTGCTTGCTCGGATGGCAGTGTTTACGCTGCTTTCCTCACCCTATCGTTCGTTTCACTTCTCCCCCGTCGGTCTGCCTTGTCCCACTTTAACTCTTGTGCGCGAGCTGAAGCTAGTGAAGCTAAAGAGAGCTATAGTGGAGAGCAACTTTACCACTGATGCTCAGTACCTTTGGGTACAGGTTTGTTATATTATTTATCATAATATAGGTGCAATAACATTACCGTATTTTCCGATCTATAATTCGTACCTTTGCATAAGACGCACCCCCTTCAAAACGGCAGTTTTTTCTTTAAAAAAATGTTGTGCAAGTCGCACCGGTGCATAAGACGCACCTGTTCTTTTGCTAAGCGATTTAAAAAGTTAGTGACGTTTCACTCTGTGAATGCGGGTCACGCGCAAGCGTATGGGTGCCATTCCACTCCAGGCGCATTTCTGCCGTCGTGGTTGCCCGATGTTCCGTATAAAGTCCAAGGGCGATAACATCGTCCCCACGAGTGAAAGCGTGCGACAGTGAGCCGAATCGCGCTCAAGGGAGGCAAGCGGGAAGGCAGCCCGGGAGGCAGGGTGGGGGCGGGGGGGAAGGGGCTGCCTGTACTCTCGTAGCAACTGTGTAGTTGGCGCAACGGCACGCGCCGTATCTTGACAGCGATCTGTAGATGCGACGACTTCGGGGTCGATCGACTCGCGGTCGGCCTACTGCCGCTTGCGTTGTTGCTCCATCCTTCTCGCACGGCGCTCGAGAACTTGATCACGAGAACCTGGCACCTCGATAGCCCGCACAGAACCCGTAGCAATTAAGTCAACCAGCGCACTTCGCGTTGCCATAATATCGGATCTGATTTTGACAGCAGCTTTTCCGAAAAAAAAAAAAAAAAGCTTAACCTTGAACTTGGCCACGCAACGCTTGAAACAGCGAAGCTGGGCGATCGTAGCCCAGTATTTTCCGGAAGTTCGCACAAACTTTTCATCTTATAACTAATGATGATGATCTCTTTTCGCGCATCTCGGACTTACGGCCGTCACTGCACGTTGCAAAACACAGCTTGCAACACCGACACCGCGTTGCTATCTCGACAACGCGTTCCAGCAGACCCTCTCCGTCAATGCATCTCTTTCTCTCTCATAGCGCGCAAAACGTCTTCACCTCGCAGAGCACGAGCGTGCGAACGCACAAGCTGTGGACGAAGACGGCGACGCTCGAACGCAATCATATGGCTCATATAAATGCATGCTGTGCAAGCATGGCTGTATAGCCTAGTGGTTACGACGCTCACTTACGACGCTCGCAAACCCTGGTTTGAATCCTGCCTCGGCAAGGAAGCTTATTTTCTTTTATTTCTTCATAGTTTCTTGATACGAACCACAAATTACGGCTGGCTTAAACAGCTTCGCTGTTAAAAACGTACATAGGTTGCACCGTTCGCACTGACGAAAAATTCTGAAAAAAAAAAAGAAACGCATAAAAAGAATAAGGTATGCTGAATGTTTCGGAAATGTTTGATGAACCAATCCAGCTAATACTGCAGAAGCCTGAGGAGCTGTTGTGAGTGTTTGTTGGGTTAACTTTTAAATTGCGGACTCGAGAAATGATCAAGAGAACACGTTTTACAAAATTGAATTATACACCTATTTGTTATAATATAATGGATGTGTAGCAAGACTACACTGAATGGTTTGTAAATGTTCGGTAAACTTGCCCAGTTAATACTGGAGAAGTCAGAGTAGCTGTTGTGAGCATTCATTGTGTTTTGTGAACTTTGTTTTTGTATTGTGAGCTTGCAAAGTGATCAAGGCTGGACATTATTAACATCATTGCGATGTACATTTATTTCTTTTTATTTTAGTGAAATAACCCTATGCTGAATATTTTGAATATTTGTGGTGAACTTACCCAGCCTGGAAAAATCTCAGCTGCTGTTGTAAGCGTTCATTTTCTGTTGTGATCTTAAGAAGTTATCAAGGCTAGACATTTTTATTACAATTGTGATATACATTTACTTATTGTAAGTGCAATAAAGCTAGTCATTTTTGGCAATGTTAGAGTAAAGAAATCCTACTTTGGATGCCGCTTTAGGTCCTTGAAAAACCTGTGACAGGTCCTGGAAAGTCATGGAATATCCTTGAATATTTGCCTTGGAAACCTGTACGAACACTGTACAAAGAAGGACAGGGGCAGTGTGCTACGAACATTTCTCCAGGTTAAAATGGTAGCTTGATGGAAAAATAAGGAGTATCCAACTGTAGAATGCTTGAGTAATTCAGCATATCTTGCAGGTTCGAAATTAATAGCTAAAATTTATCTTGATGAAAACTGCGAAGTGTCAGTAACAATCTGTGTTCACGAGGATGGTATGCTTTAGTATCTGTCTAGCAATATCTAAACAGAGATCACATGTTCAAATGGAATACACCAGTTGAAATTATTTCTTTAGTAGTACAAAAAAAAAAAAACCTCGTCATCTTATGTTCAACAGTTAGTGTCTACACAGCTATCTTTGCTTGTGTCCGAAGCCAGGCGCTTAATTGTCTGGCGTCTTAAAATTCCTAAGGACTTTCAAGGCCGCTGCTCCTTCTTTAACATAATAGGCTCTGCATTTGATTTTTGATTATCATTGTGACATATTGTTGACATTTTATAGCACAACAGGCAAATCTCTGCATGTTGGTGGCTGACAATTTCCTTTCTCTGATGTATTGAGTTGGTAGTTCAAAGGGTCTTTCTTAGCTTTTTATTTTGCTGCAACTTTAGAAATATTAGACTGCTGATTTCCTGGTGCTGCCCTGTGGTTTTAAGTTCACCTTGTAACTAAACTGCAACACCACCCTCTCCCCATACTGTCCTGATGTACATCTGCCACTTGTGTGTGGAACCATAGATTTTCCCCCCATCCATCATTGTACAAATATAGAAACATGATGCTTAGGGGCAGTTACTTAAGGCTATGATGATGCATGCATGCCGCGTTGCTGCTTGCAATTGCTGATGCTATAATTTTTAGTGCATGTTGTGGTTACTAGCATACCTGCCAACTCTCCTGAATTTTTCATAAAGTTTATATATTTGGGCTTGTTTTACGATTTTACAACTGTTCCATGAAGTTCTACGAAAAATAAGTTCTCTTTGCAAAAAAGTTTATCCTGTCGGTCTTCAAACTTTCTGCTGGAAGTCTTCTGGTGGTGAAATGAAGCCGGAATGAATGAATGAAAGACTTTATTCAAAAGGAAAAAGAGAATGGGTCATAGGAGTCTTATGGGTGGGGCCCTCTGTCCAGGGCTCCACTGGCCTCCGCCGCCCGCCGGACTTGATCCAGAAGTGCTAGTTGCACTCCCAGGTCCGACTGTGCCTCCCACTGCTCCGTACTAAGTATTGTATGATTGCCTAAACTAGAGTTCAAGTCTCTGGGCTTCCGCGTGCATCCCGACGAAACGTGGTAGAGTGTCGGCCTACCTCTGCACCACGGACATTTAGCCGGGTAAAGCGCTGGATGTATGGCATGTAATTTTAACAGATGCGGATATATGTCGGTCTGTATCCTCCTTAGGTCAGTCGCCTCTTCTCTGCTTAGGGACTTGTGAGGTGTTCCATACTTTTGGCGCGTGAAACGCTGGTGAGCAAGAATCTCTTTGGCTAGAATTGGAACGGGCGACGATCGGGGGTCAGAGAGCGTTGCTCGGTTACTAAACTCGCGAGCTAACACGCCCGCCCTCTCGTTACCCTAGAGCCCGGCGTGGCCCGGGCACCAAATCAACCTGTGGCGTTGGGTCGGTGTCGGTTCGAGCAGCCTTAAAGCTGCGGCAGGTATTCTACCGGCCATGAAGAGCCAGCAGACTTCCTGTGAGTCCGATGATATTATGGATGACACTCCCATACGCTCCTGAAACTGTACAGCTAGGGCTATAGCTGTGGCTTCTGCCTTCACAGCCGAGGTGGTTCGCAGGGAAGCTCTAGTGATTAATTGCAAATTCTTGTTTACGGTTGTGATTACGTGGCAGTGCCTATCGTAGCTGGCTGCGTCGACGTACACGGCACTGGAGTCGGTTCCGAATTGTTTACCGAACCATTTGACTCATGCTGTACGTCTGGCGCTCGTGGTAGTCGTGGTGCATGTTTTTGGGCACTGGTGCCACCGAGATTCGTTCCCGAACATCTGATGGCACATCCTCCAACATCTCGTCGAGATGCTGGGGGTGGGGCGGGGCTTTACTCCAAGCAGGTTTATACAGACAATTTCCTGAAGCAAGTGAAATCGGCAACCGCGAAGTCGCTGAAGAAGTAACTGTAATCTAACAACAATGTGTTGCTTGTCAGTCTGTTTAAAATTGGCTGCTCTAGTGCTACTTGTGTGTTGTGCGTAAAAGGTAAATCTTTGATGTTAAACTGTGTATGTGTCATACAAAGGTGTATCCTCAGAGCAAGCTTTTAAGAACAGTGAGTGAAATGGCATCCTTTAATAGTGAGGTCATTCTATGATTAGGTAGAAAAGTGTTTCAGGGCCCCTTCAAGAATTTTTTGGATGTGGAAAGGCAATTTGATGATTTGTGACCTATGAGTGCAGGGAATGTAACCTGTAATAAATCATACATTCTAAAGCTAGTTGACCCTTTAGTGTTGCTGATGTATCTGGATGTTCTCCACTCTGTCCACATGGATGTGTGCAGTGACACGAAGTTGGTGAGCTGCGAGGTAGTTCCGCCATCTGTTGTATATTTCTAGAAGCATATTTTCTCCTCTCTTAGTTTGCTCAGTCTGCGTTTTTGTTAGTGAGCTGCAGCATGTACCCCAAGCGTGGTTGAGCCATGTGGAGTGCGTGTGTCCGCAGATGGAAGGGGTGGCTCCCGAACTTTGTACACCGCTACGACGGTGATTCTCTGTTTAAATAGCCGCACCATTGCGTAAGGCTATTTTTGTGTTTCTGCCATCTATCTTACTTTTATATGGGCTTTTTTTCTCGTCTCGCGCTCCTTTCTAGTGATGAGGGTGCTCCTTTCGTCGATTTGCTTTCTCCAGGATGGCTTTGCCTTCTGTCGTATCTCTTTCATCTGTTACTGTTTCATCTGTTGCTCTTTTTGCTTTGTCTGGTTGAGTACACATAAATGTTCCTTCCTTGAGCGTGGTCGTGTGTTTTCTTTGAGATGGCTGCTCGCGTGGGACCTTCAACTGTTGATTGGAGCAGCAGCTCTTCCGACTCTGAATACGAGCCAAGCGCGGACTAGGAAAATGACAGCTTGTTGTCCATGGAAGAGGCAACTTCAACTGCGTCAGAGTCTGACCCTAACAAGGCGGTGGCTTCATAGAAGCTTGCGCATCAAAATGAAGTTAGGTAGGAGATGTGAGGACCATAATACTAAGAGTGCATTTGCCATTATCCGTTGCATTTTTTGTCTTCTGCATAACTAAAATTAAACTATTATGTTTGTTTTATAACATCAGAAAAAAAAAAACTGACACGGGGGTTCGTCACTTATAAAAAAACCCAACACTGAAGAGGTTAAATGTGAAGGAGCGTGCGTTTTGCTTTCCACCACCTGGGTGTAATTTCTGCCACTTCGTTATGCAGTTGGAGTGCCTGAAGTTGATAGCATCATCACGTTTCACGGACAAGCGTATTGGCTACCTGGGAGCGATGCTTCTCTTGGATGAGCGGCAGGATGTACATCTGCTCATCACCAATTCGCTAAAGAATGACCTGGGCAGTCAGACTCAGTTTGTGGTTGGCCTGGCGCTTACTGCTTTGGGTTCTATCTGCTCTCCAGAGATGAGCCGGGACTTGGCCGGGGAGGTGGAACGTCTCCTAAAAACGTCAAACGCCTACATTCGCAAGAAGGTAACTACCTCTTTATTCATTGTTCACTGTGGAATTTTTAATTAGACTTACATTTCAGTGAGCACTGTGAGAAAAAAAAAAGATTAAAATAATCTTAGTTAAAAATTTGTTTTACTTTAGCAAACAAAATTTTCTTGTGTGTACGAGCTTGTTAGAACTGGAAATGTGTTTGATTATAGTAGTTGTAATTCTTTCAAGGATGAATGCATACCTGCTAGCTCTCCTGAATTTTTTTTCAAGTTGATGAATTTGGAGACATTTATGATTTTACGAATGTTGCGAATGTGCTCCATGGGAAGCTTTACAAAAAAAAAAAAAATTAGTTCATAAAAAAGTTTCTTTTGTTGGTCTCCGAACCTTCCGTCAAAAGTCTTCCGATGGTGATAGGATGCAAGAGGGGTACTTGCTTTGAACAAGTTTATAACAGACAAGTTCCTGAAGCAGGCAAAATCGGCAACAACAAAGTTGCTGAAAAAGATCACTGTTATATAAAAACAGTGTGTCGCTTTTCATTATTTGCTGTGCCAAGTTTGCTACTGCTAGGGTGCTGCATGTAAAAGTAAATCCTCATTAATAAAGAGCATACCGTATAGACTTGTGTAAGGGCTGCACTTTTCACAATTTTGACGAGGTGCAGACCTTACATGGGACCGAACCTTTTGGTCAAAATGGTGCCAACGCACCCCCAATCCCCGGATGTACCACTGCATCAGAGGTCAATGCACAGCTCTCGCCATCTAGTAGCGGCATGCGAAAGTACTCAGTGCATGAAAATTAGCCAATGCGCACACGCGCGGCATCTTGGCACTGAACGCAATTGCTTCTCCGAAGAAAATTTTTTTCCAAATTTCGGGCTGCCAAGTAGGGGGTGCACCCCTTACCTGGGTGTTGCCTTTATACAAGTCTATACGGTATGTATCCCTGAAAAGGCATGTGCTATGGCAAAGCTTTTGGACAATGCACGCTATCCCTCTCCCCTCTAAAAGATGTTCTTATGTTTCATTTTTCTTGTCCCATAGTGGCTGAGCAATAATTGAAAACGACCTCTATATAAGGGAAGGGGGGGCACTTCCCACAAATTTCATTTTTTTTAACGACCTACATTCTAGTTTTTGCGGTATCCGTGAGAATGGCACAGAATTCACAAAAACGTCCCACTAGCTTTAATAGTGGAAAGAAGCTCCATGCTATCAGAGAAATATCTGGAATAAAATCTGAATTAGAGAGTAATATTAGTGAAAATTTTGACTTAGCACCGAATTCTAATACTTAACTTTTGCCAAAAGAGCACATTCATTCTCTCAGTTCTAAATCATTACCGAGTGGTCCATGTAGTTGGTACAAATACATAAAAACAAACATTGTAATGAATGATGCAATGACTGCATCATTTCTTGAAGATGCAATGGCTTAGAAGACAAAATTGGTGGAAACAATTTTTAGAAATCTTGCTCGTGTTCCTACGTAAGCCAGGTGCAAGCATTCTTAAAAATTTTTGTTGCATGAAGTTTTTAGCCAAGTAATCTCCATAGCCAAGAACCTTGATGTAAACAGTCACAGATAAAAGAAATTATTGGATATAGCGAAGCAAATCTAAGATGTTACTTGGTTATATTAGCATATCATGGATATATACATATAATGAATATCAGCTTTAATGACGGTATTTTAATGTATGATGCAACTTTGTTGTAATGAGGTTCCACTGTAATAGTTGTGAATCTAAGAAACTGCAAGCGGTTATGTACAAACACATCCATCTCCATAATTTTTTGTGACACACAGGGGTGCAACAGCTGCGCCAATTGCGCAATTTTATACAATTTCGTATTTTTGCGCTGAGCTGCGGCAAAACTGCGATACATGTTGAAATAGCACCACGCTGCGCCAAAACGCCCGACCGGCCGCGAAATTTCTCGGTTACGCCAGTTTTAGCGGGAAATAAAGGCCGCATTGGCAACTTGCAGCTTGACACGCCATTACAGTACCAGTAGCGCAGACGAGATCCAAACTGGAGTGCCCAGACAAGATGTTGGCCTTGTTTGGTGGTGGGCGCCGTGTTATACATGCAGTAAAATCTCGCAGAGACGCAGAGTGCACGTTGCTTGCAGTAACGAAAGCAGTTCGCCATTGCCGCGTTGACTCGCTGTATCTGTGTACGCGGTCACGAGCGGAGCGGCTACGAATACTCCATGGGAAACTCGCTTGTACGGTACAGCAAGCGACCCGGCACTGACTGCGTGAGCTTTGTAGGCGACACAATGCTCAAAACTAGCAAGGGTTCGGTGCCATGCGGCAACAGGCACCGTGGTTATGAAACAGTGCCGATTTTCGCTGTACACCGCCGAAACGCCAAAAGATTGTCAAACAGTCGCTGCATGTTTAGACTACCGCTGGAACGTCTCGACATATCCTCAGAAAAAAGACCGAAAGGGAACCACTCGTGAAGAAATGCGTATGTACTTTCCACGTGTTTGGCGGAAAAAGTTGCGTGCAGTGCACTGCTGGGGCGCGATCGAGGCCTGTTGTTCGGAGCGTGCGTTCAATTTCGCCGGGCGTGGCCTAGGTCAACCGTGCACGGCGGAACTGAACGCGCGCTCCAAACAACACTCTCTGATTGCGCCCCTGCCCTCACCTACGCTGCTAATGTGACTTGCCGTACATACTTGGGTAATGAACGCACTTTTTTTCCCCCCAGAAATCGAATGCAAAGTTGGGGGGGGTGTTTATTATGCGTGGTAAATTTTATGGCCTTTTATGAGTAAGTGTTCGTTGTGAAGCTGCTCCAAATTTGGGATTTAGTGCTCCAAAACGGTGTTTTTTTTTTTTCCCCGTAACCTGCTTCAAATTTGGATTTTCCTGTTCCAAAAGCAAGGTTTTCCTGCTCCGAAAATTGCTCCAAATCCTATTTTTGCTGTTGCACCAATGGACACAGCATGCATCTGAAAACGAAACATACAAGAATTCATAAAATTCATAAAAATTGAATAAAACAAAACTTGCAACATTACTTATATAGCATACCTTTATTCATAAATAGTAGTAAGCTTGACATTGTCCTGGCAAAATGCTTACAGCAAGCCGTGAATTTTTCTGTTTCTACTGATTTTGTTTCCCATAAAACGGCATCCGTTATGAGCAGCTATATAGTCAAATGTTGACAGGCTGACTGCATGCTCGGCTGTGTATGTCTTAGTGACCTATTGGACCCAGAAAAGTCACTTCGTGCCCTGGATACCTGTGCTTTCAGACTTAATCACTTATATCACTACCACTTATGGAAGATCGCTTGTCACTTATATCATTACCACTTATGGAAGATCGCTTGGACTTACAGCACTAATGACTGGTAGTTGCAGCATTTTACACACATGCAGTAGGTTACTGCCAAGCCTGTGATTTTTCAATTTTGTCAGAATGCCTTTTGTATTTCGGGGTCAGTAGTATCAGCTATAGACGTTGGCCAAGTGACGTACTGCACTGTAGACTTCATGCATCATATGTAGCAGCAGTAGTGGGGCAGTGGTGGCTGCAGCTGATTGTGCGCTGTACACATCCAAAATGTACATCAAAGAAAAGGAAAATGTTAACATTAAGAGCCACTGTAGTGCTGTGACTTTCCAAAATTTGATGTGCCCATGTGGAGATTTCAGACCTCTCTATTAACTTTTAATGGTTCACTAACTATTTGCATAATCTTGTTATATTTGTTTGCGGTTAGAAAATATGTATCATGACCTTTGCAGGTGTGTGCCAAGGTTGTGGTACCTGCGAATAGTTTAGCACTTGGTTGGAAGAAACAGTCATACAGTGAATTCTGCTTTTCAATTTACAATGCATATTGTCATGTGCACTAACATGCTGCTAGCGTTGTCATCACTGGGCTACAGCACAGTTAAAGACTGTTATCTTGGACAAGTTCCTGTCTTGAAAGCCACTATCCACTTCATATTTCACTTGCTTGCAAGCTCATAGTGTAAGTGTATAAAAAGCGCAGCCTTCCTTGCATTTGGTATGTGTAAAACTGCTCTGTACACAGATTTGAAGGCATGCTGGACACCTTGACTGGAAATCGGGTTTAAGGTAGGCTTAAAATGACCCTGAAACATTTTTTATGGAAAATGTGAAGAATATATTATTATTATTATTATTATTATTATTATTATTATTATTATTATTATTATTATTATTATTATTATCTTTATTATTACAAATACTTCTTTATTTCAAAAGATAGCAGGGATGATTACAGAAAATGTAACATAATGTGTACAACATTAGAAAATGCCATAAGAACACTGTTGCATTAGCCAGTTGAAATACACAGTAATCTATCCAAAAAGACTAATCTGAAAGCGTACTAGCAGAGAATGAGGCTAGTTGCTTTAATGCAATAATTTGCAAAAGGCAGGATTGTTCCATAGTTCAGTAGAAAACAGGAAAAAATTAGAGGATGCTTAAGCTTCGCCTTTAAAGGGCCCCTAAACCACCCAGAGGTTGAAATTTAGTTGTGGTGTTGCAGTTGTGCACAAGTCTACAACAAACACGTAGCCGCAAGAATTTTTCGAAATGGTGCCGTAATAGCGGAGTTACACGCGTTTGATGATCGAAACACGGCCCCCTCTCGTTTTGCTCTTTCCTTCGCTACTCTCCTCGTCGGCTGGTCTCTCCTCCTCGCCGAGTGCTCCTCTAAATGTCACGTGACATTCCTCGACCCCAACGCGCTTCTCAAAACACTCTCCACTTCCAGGTAAGGCACGTCCGCACTAGCGGCAAATATACCGACGGCGAACCGACCCCTAGTGCCGTAGAACGTCTGCCGCGCGAAAGGTGTCCAAAGTATACGGCAGTTCGGCCAGCGCACCACCCGCTGCACGATCGACGGGCCAATTGACGATGCGCAAAGCTGCGCTGCCTCCGCCGCCGGCTACGAAAACATCAGCTGCAGCTTCTGTTCCAAGCAAAATTATTTCCGCGAGATAAAGCAATGCATAAATTGTACATTTTATGAAAAACAATATCCGCTGTCAAACGTTTACCATGAATGAGTGCTCCAATATTTGTCGAGCTCAGCTGCAGCGCACGGCTACCGACGGGAGACGACCGGTTCGGCTGTGCTCGCATCGCAGCGGACGGCGCTCCCAATATCAGCGTATTTTTCTTCTTTGTGTACAATTATTGTGAAGAGCGACAACAACGATAAGAAAATATTGCGGCTCATGAGCGTCGGTAATTTATTCTGAAGCACCGTCCGCTTTAGCTTTGAAGAGAACCGGAAAAGGCCTAGCAATGATATCGGTGCCGTCGAGCGATCTGCGGCGGTGAGGCTGCTGCACAATTGAGTCCTGGTCTCATGCTCTCTACGGCAAGGAAATCTCGCCGTTTGCAAGCAAAGCCGCTGTCGAGCGGCGGCCCGCGAATGGCAAACGGCGTGTGGCGAGTTAACATGCCGGTAACGTGGAAGGGCCTTAGCCGCGACTCAGCGCTTCTCGGCTACACGCTGTTGTAGCCATGCCGGCCCATGCTCATTCATGCGAAGCGGGCTACTATGGACCCTGTGTTGCGCGCACATCTAGAAAGGCCAACACTGTCGCGCTCTGTTCGCGCAGCTAATCAGACCGCTAAGCACAACTGTGTTATAATGCGAGCGATTTTGCACTTGCGTTGCGGGCTATTCGCAAGCGCGCACAAGCGAGCAACACGGCGAGGAAGAGCAGGGAGCGCGTGTACCTGCTAGCAGACTAACCGGAAGTCGTAGGTCCTTGCTCGACCAATCGACATCGTCGACCCGGTTGACATCACCAGATGCACCCTGGTGACATCGTGACGACCGCTGGGGTTACCGGAAAGGCCAGGAGAGGAGGACGGCATTGTTTTTTTAAATATTTTGTGGCGCACCCGCGGCCTGTAGCGCTCCAGCGTTTGGCATCGTTGATCATGACGCCATTCTGAACTCGATGCGCGCGTTTGCTTGAAATGTTAAAAAAATATCTGAGGTGGTTTAGGGGCCCTCTACTTTTTTTTTTTTTTCGTAAAAAAAATAAACGCGGATTCAATGTACCGCACTGTATCCCAGTTAAGAGTGGAATGCAATAGCGTTATCGGGCCCCGTTCGCATCGCATTTTTCTTTTTGGGTAGGCTTCACTGCAACACACAACGTTGGAAAACCACCTTACAAAGACCAAGCTTACACCAATCCCCTTAAAGTCGGCTTCACTTTTGAACACAAATGCATTGCTGGGAATACATTTTTCCAGGCACGCGTGTGTCCAAAATGCATTAGGCAGGCTAATACCCCTGACACACGGGCACTCTTTAGTCCTTTAGTAAGTCCTTTAGGTAAGGGGACATCTACTGGAAAGGCGTTCAAGCGCAGTGACACACAACAAAGGAGTATCTCCTTCCCGGCAAAGTTCCTTTGCGGGAAAGAAGATCGGGCATCTACTTTTCAAGCGTAAAGGTGTACTCTCGCATACAGGGTGCACAACTCATCTTGGGCCGCGATTTTGTAGCGATGCCTTACGACTGATTCTAGACTAGTCTTATCATCCACCGCTCACGGCCGGGTGATCCCGTTGATAACGCCAGCGGACCGTTGCTCTGGCCACTGACAAAGCGCGATAAGCGCGAAAAGGCATTATTACCAGAAAGGCATCGCTACAAAATACTGGCCCAATAGAAGAAAACCTGTTACATAACTAAGGTGCCCTGTAAGTATTGGTTTTATTTTGGAAAATGTTTTAAATTTTAGCGGGTAATGCGATTTGTCGAACAGTGAAGATTTACTCTATACTCTCAAATGCCCGCACCACGTCGCTAGCGCCGCCATGTTAAATTCCAAATATGCGCATTATAAGCCATCAAAAATGGGAAAAATTTTTTTAGGTTCTACAATCACTAAGTGTAATCTACATGCGCAGCTTCTTGTAAATGTTTTCTCTCTTGCTGCTTTAACAAGCAGCACTTTTTTTTTTTTTCGGCGTTCATTTGAGGAACCACCTAAAGAAGTTAGTGCACTGCCGTGTGTCATCGGCACAACTCCTTTCTCCAAAGGGTCCTTCAGAGTAACAAAAGGGGTTTCCTGCAAAGGACTTTACTTTTGCCCGTGTGTCAGGGGTATTAGTTCCAATTTGACTTGCCGAGGAGGCGAGCGCCATCTGGATGGTGTTTTTGCAAGTAACCTACATAGGCGCGCCACTGTTGTATGGTAGAAATGCTGGAAAAGGGTTGTGTGTTTGAGTTTACTTGTAACAGAATTATATTTTCTCGCAAATTCAAACTACAATCCGACGCTATCATGTCTGTAGGTTGTGGTTAAGTTGTACTTTACGATTTTTAGGTGGATTTTATTTTTAAGAATTTACTTTGTTCACTAACGCCTCTGCGCCATGCGGAGGGCCTGCGTGGTCGGGGTGGCTTGGGATTATTTTCTCAGCCGCGGATGCTGGCGCCTACACCTACGCCGACGCCGGATTTTCTGTGACACGGGGCCTTTAACGCTGGTGAAGGCGAACGCCTGCGCGCTCAAGAGACATTAATTAAATTACTCGACATTCTCATCCGAATGCATTGTTACTTCTTATTGTTTTTACTCACTAAAGGTCGCGGGTTCGAGTGCCTTAATTGATGCTACCCTAATTAACTGTGTCTTAATTAACCGCGCCCTTAGTAACACCAAAGGTCGAGGTTGCGACTCCTATCAAAGGCCGTGGGTTCGGGTGCCCTAAATAACTATAATAATTAACTGTGCCTAATTAACTTCACCTGAACGCCAAAAGTGGGGGGTTCGACTCCCACATAAGCTCGAGGGTTCGACTCCCAATGAATGTCATGAGTTCGAGTGTCTGAATTAACTCCATCTTAACTGACATGATAATGACGGTGACCCGTGCACCATCAAAATTTTTACGCGAGCGTTGCTTGCTTGACCCAACAACCGTCAGAATTGTTGCGTGAGCATTTGCATATAGTAGGTAAGACATAATGCCGGGTTGGTGTAGTAAGTGAAATACTACACCAAGTCGTCATCGTGTAAGATTTGGCTTCGACGACACGGTTTTCGCTCAAGGACATTGAAGGTCGACTGAACGATGAGATATAAGGCTTTCGCCTCACTTTTGTGGCCTTTTGCTCCATTTTGGAGCTCAAAACACGCATTGGAGGCTATGCAAATAGTATATATATTATTACTTGGTGATGGTATTATTTGGGCAAACTACCAATCTAAGTAAGAACAAAATAATGGCTGCTCACTCTTAAACTTGCAACTTCAGTCACTGTTGCATATTGCTGCACATGTTCACTTCCTTTTCTTATAGTAAATTTTTTTTTGTTACGCTTCCAGGCCGCCTTGAGTGCCTTCAGGATTATTAGAAAGGTTCCAGAGTTGATGGAAATGTTTATTCCAGCGACACGGTCGCTCCTCACTGAGAAGAACCATGGTGAGTGCCTTTATTTGTTCTTTATGCGATATTCCTTTGTCTTAGTGACACATCTTGGCATTATAAGCTGTCTATAGTTTGGAGCATAATTTACTATAAATCACTTGCACTGGTAATTGTACAGTGGAATGCAAGTAAGTTTACAGTGTAAGCAGAATTCTGGTACATACCGTATTTATTCGAATCTAGGCCGATAGTTTTTTTCAAGTAATCACATACGAAACTCTAGGGTCGGCTTAGATTCGAGGATTTTAAAAAACGCGCCAGTTTTTAACTGAAACTGATAAATATGGTGCATAGTTAGCGCCATCTTGAAAAGTCAGTATCGCAGCCACTACTAGCCGCGCCAGTAGCCAGCTGAAGTACACGAGCGACGTCGCCATTTTGACCTGCGTCGTATCGGTAGTATCGGTATGGTGCAGCATCGGCGCGCGGTGTGGCGTTATCGTAATGGCACCAAATGGGCGATGCCACTATAGTGCCGCTTTCTAAACGAATACTGTATTTACTCCAATCTAACGCGCACTTTCAACACGACCCTAATTCTGCGTCGGCATTTCAAAATGGCCGCCTCGCACGCGCGTTGTGCCTAGCTACCGTAGCATGCGGAAGCTTCCTTCGTGTGCTGCAGTACACGTGCTTAGGCAATAGTCTACCGTCTGTCTTCACGTTCTCAGCGTCTGCTCTATCTATAAGCATGAAGTACCGAGTTCATCATGATGCCGCGTTTAAAAGGAAAGTGATCATCTGTGCGGAGACGGACGGAAATCGGGCCGCATCACGGGCGTTCGGAGAATCCGAAACTTGCGAGCGGGACTGGCGCCAACAGGAGAGGATTTTCGCCAGCAAAGCAATGCGGAACGGTTTCAGTGGCCCGAAGCAGGACGTAATCTGCGACGATCCACTCCGGCGATACGATCAGGCTTGGCCCTATCTTGAAAGCAATCTGCGACTGGTAAAGTCCGCCGCGCGCCGTGTTCTCGCCGCGTTGAAGCGAGAGGCATGCTAGCACGAAGGCGCGCTTCGTCTCCAGCGTTTTGACAGTTCGTTTCCGCGGTCAACGAGCGAGGTGTGTTCATGTTTGCTTGAGCGCGCGTGACACCGTGCTTGTTAATAGCAGTCTACTAATTTGCTACCGCATTCGATGCATCGCCTTTCGGGCGAAACTGCGACTTTTTTTATTCATCGCAACATCAGTGCATCGGGAGGAAATCTATTTTTCCAAATTTTTCCTCACGGAAAACGGGCGCGCGTTACAATCGAGGAAGCGTGAGAATCGAGTAAATACGGTAGTTGTGCTAGCCGTAGAGGCATCGTCAAACGAGAAATCCGATCGTTATAACCGATTATGGCTATGACTGCGAAAAAAAAAAAATGCCGAATATACCTTTGCAGTCCTGAAACCGAAACTGACACTTGCAATAAAAAATCGACGTCGTAGAAAGTAGGCCGTGAAAAATGAAACCTTTATTTGTACCTCTAAATAGCGTCTCAATCGTTAGGCACGCTGAAATAAAAATCTGCACTTCGCGGAAGTTTCAGATTCACAACCGCCGTGTGCATCGCGTCCATCTGCTGCGCGAACACTGGCGGCTATAATTTAGCGTGCATGAATTCAATGAGCGACTCGATCGACGATGTTGCACTGTGGTTGAACCTCGGGGTTGGTGTCAAAGGCGGGCCATTGTCAATCTCGTTGTCACTGCTGCTGCTGTCATCGCCTCCGTCGCACAACGCCGCCGTCTGTCGCGACAACGATCGCCCCGTCGGAGTTCTCTTCGCAGAACGAGGCAGCACTATTTTTGCTCATAAGATCCTCCATCGAAGCACCACCTATTTCATCGTCAGTAGCGACGTGCTCCCAGAGTTCAGACACCTTGTTGGTTTCGCCCATGGGGTTTTCGTCGTGGCGCACGAAGCTCGCCTTTTCCGTTGATCGGCATGGACACTGCTTCTAGCCTTCATGATCGTGGCACTCCCGGTTTTCATAATCGTCAATATCATCCACTGCGCGAGCTCGTACTTCAAGTCTTGCAAAATTTGCAGCTTCGTCTCGAGAGATGCAGCTTTGTGCTTTGACGGCGCACCTCCCGCTGCTTCCGCGGTGCATAGGCCGCGCAGGCGCCGCTTGGTTATCGCTTTCTCCCCCCTCTTGCAAAATTAGTTTCGTCTCAAGGGGCAGACCTGCCGCTGCTTCCGTTGAGAGAGAGAGCGCGGCAGGGAGCGCAGGCGCCTCTCGCCAGAGGAGGCGTTGCCTTCGCTTATCGCCTTTCTTCCGCCCTCTGCTCGCGCGACCGCCGGGGTCGGGGGGGGGGGGGGGTGAAGCAGCTGGCGCCACCTTGTGCACGCTGCACCAACTTGCAATGCTCTCCGTGGCTTTCGCAATCGGCGCGCGGGCAGGATGCGCTACGCGGTAATGGCGGCAGATACGAACTCGCGTAGGCAAACTTTTCGCCCCGTCTCGGTCAAGGGCAACGTAGGAACACAATTTTCACGATTATTCTGCATGAAAAGCACTGCCCAGAAGCAAAATTTCAATCGTTATATCCGATACGCGGTGAATAATATATCGTTATATATGTTTTTTTTTCTCATAGCCCCAATGCATAAGTTGATACTCTTAGGTCGACTCATCGTTATAACCGATATATCGTTATATGTGGTATCGTTATATGTATACTGCACTGTATACCATTCACGCTACAAATTCCACTTTAACCAGACCTGGCTATAATAGGCTATCAGCTACAGCATACAAGATTTTTTTGCAAATTTTATCTCAACAGTGCATATGCAACATACTTCTTGCTGCAGTGATGCGTGCATGTAGCACTGCGCTGCATGCAACCTTTAGAGCGCAACTCATAAGTGGCCATTCCTGCTGGAGGAGGGTAAGCGGAGGAGGGTATGGCGAAAGGGTGAGGATGTGCCGGCGACGACCAGGCATGCGGCCAATGTGGAAATGAAGCACTGGCCATACTACCGCTTTGTTTTTGCCAGCTGCGCACTCCACAAAATAATTTTCTGGGAAGCTGGTGCTATTTAGGTGTGCAGCATTCATACCAAAACGATGAAAGGACTGCCACTTGTCTTGGGCACTCAGCAGAAGAAAGGAAATTCCTGATCCAGTGAGGCTATCACTGGCATATTTTGGAGGAAACGCCAGGACGAACGAGACTCATGCCGGGCAGGGAAAGAGTCAAGTCAAAGGCCGTGAAGTATGTGGCAGAGCATGGGAGTCGTGCTGCCAGAAGACATTCCAGTATTGATGAAGTCTGCATGCACAACTAGTGGAAGCAACACAACTAGCTACTTGCTGTGAACAAGGCACATTGCACCTTCTGGGAAAAGAACCCCCAAGGCCTGAAAGCTGTCTATGTTTGCAATGTTTATGGCGTGCGTACAGAGTTATAACGAAACTACTGTTTGCCTCAACCGTTGCGAACGAAACTGCGGGCACTATTGATGTGATTGTGAATGGCGATTATGGATCAGTGCCATCCTTGGCTTGCCTCCAGTCCGAATTAACCGGTGCGCACGCAATTTTGCGGCAAATTAGCGAAGGTTTGCTGCCATATGACTATGCGAGGAAAACGTAGATCTTCTGATCACCTGTCTCAAGTGAACACAACTTGACAAAAATGCTTTGCCGCTGGTGCTTTCGCAATTTCCTTTCCGTGCCGTGCCTAGCAATAACTTATCACATGGACACTAATAAAAGTGCGCTAGACTTCTGTTCCAAAAGGTATCGCGCTATATGTAGACTGTTTCTGTTGCCTTGCCTATCTGCAACTGAAAAACACTAAAAGATAATTGGTTGTAAATGTCAACAGAAAATAACAAGTTAACTGCTGATATTGCAATGGTGAGAACTGTTCACAATGAACCAGTCATTAAAAAAATAGGAAATTTTTGTCGTTTTCTAAAAAAAAAAAAAAAACAAAGTTGGCACAGAAAGGGTTAAAATCTCCCGTGCAAGTGGTATTAGAGCCCACTGCCTGCAACAGAACATAAAACAGGCAAAAAGCACAAGCAACAGACAGCGATGTCATTGAATGATTGCCTTTGAAGTAGAAAAAAAAGATTGGTGGGAATCGGTCTAAGCGAAGCTTTAACGAGCCAACAAGACAAAATGGCACCTCATGAGAAATGTATACAGTGGATTTCGTTGAAGAACGCATTCTGTAACGATCATCAGCCATGGTAGCATACCTTGCAGAGCAAAGGTAAGCTTTATTCAAGACACCATTCTCGAATAACCACTTTTGGTGACATTTATCACTTATGCGAGATTTCGCGAGATTACCATGTGCATCAAGCGTTCCTGACACATGGGACACAACGCCTATTCAAGAGCCAATCAATCTAACCAGTATGCAGGACCTCAGACCAATCACTGATCACTGACCAATTACCCATATGAACATAGCAACAAGCCTTCCACAATGGCTTGTGGCCTGTTAGCACATTGGCCAGCGGTGAATTTTCGTCACTGCCACACTGCTTAGGCCATTAGTCCTAATTGGCACTACTTCGTTGGGCTTTAGTGACTACAGCATGGGTTCTCAAAATGGGTTCCGTGAGCCACTGATAAATTTTCCGTGGTCCCGTGCTCACCAAGTGGCTAAAACGGCGAAAACAAGGTGCGCTCGATCCACAGAACCTCCATTACTCATGCCCGAGTGTCAAAAAGCACATCACAGCGCGTAACGGCAATGCGCGAACTGCGCAATAAATTCGCAAGCAGCTTGTAGCCACCCAACCTCCGAAAACGGGCAGCGCGACTAAGCTTTCGCACTTAAATCTCGGAGGCCGTAATTTACCAACATTCACATTTCTCCTGTTTGTAGATAGCGTAGGTGCCGATTGCGTGCGCACTGACGTATACGTTGGAGAAATAAAAAAATGAAGAAGAAAAATTGCTCGGAGCATCGCAAATACACGCCACAGAAGAGCAAGAACGGCGCTAGCATCCAACCGAAACGAAGCGGCACAGTCCGCATCGCCATGGTCCTCAGCAGCAATCGTGCGCGGCACGTGATTTACAGCAACGCCGGAGCGCTTCGTGCCTAATTGTGTCCTTAAGGGGGGACGTGGCCTTTGAAAACTGAAAAATCGCGAAAAAGGCGATTTTTGGAAAATCCCATATTTGGGCAGTATGTCTTATAAACTACCATTTCTGTAAATATCAACGTCTAATTCATCGCGAAACTATTTCAAATAAAGTTTATAACGAGCCGCGGCAGCCCTCGAGCGGCGAGCGAGCGCTCAAAATACCCCTACTTGGCGCGAACGCCATTTCTCTACCGCTCCACCGAGCGCCGCCATTTTGGTGTTGTTTTGTTCGTGCATTCTTGCGCTTTTTTTTCCCCGCCACCCGCGGCGGCGGCAGCGCGGGAGATGCGTAAATCGCTCGTGGTTGGAGGGCTCGCGAGAGCTTTCAAGTTTCCCGCTGCTGAGACGCGAAGCTGAGATTGGGCGAAGCGCGTGCTCCTCAAGGACGCGGGGGAGCCCGCGACTCCCATTGGCTGCTGCGCGCGATGAGTGGTTTCCTGCATAATGCTCCGGCCGTCGTCTGCTTCGGCTCCTCCATCGCTGGCGACCTTTGTTTGTTGCGCTCGCTATCGTCTATCTTTGCAGCCGTTCGCATATTTTCCAAGTTTCTACCGTCTTTACGAGACCGTTGTTGCATTTAGCCCTCGATTGTTGTGCGGTAGGTCACGATGCGCCCGATTAAACTCGAGACGCTGCATGCAGTTCGGTGCAAGGAAGCGTTCTATGAAGCTCGTCCGCATGGCGAAGCTCGCTGCCCGCCCGCGCGCCGACGATAATCGCACCGACGGTTCCTATGGGGCAGCTTCTGCTTCATCTACACGAGAGAGTGGTTGCGTCGACGCTTCTAGCAACGTGATTCCTGTTCCACCGGCGCGAGAATTTGTCGTGACGAGTGTGCCTGGTGTAGGGTGCCTCGATGCCGCTGGCATCGAGGCACCCTAGCCTGGTGTCTCGTGCTCATCGACAGCGGTACAGTGCCCTAGGCCGGTATTTTGTAGCGATGCCTTTCTGGATGCTAATGCCTTTTCGTGCTTCGTCAGTAATCAGAGCGACGGTCCGCTAACGTTATCAACGGGATCAGCCGGCCGTGAGCGGTGTATGATAAGACTAGCATTGAATAAAGCGTAACGCATCGCTACAAAATAACGGTCCTAGATAACAGCGGCTTCCAAATACCCTCTTTCATCTGCCTCGGACAGTGCGATCGCGTCGTCCACTGTGCAATAAACACGTTTCCTGACGTGTGAGGAGAAAGAGGCGGCGGATAAAAAGCGCGCTGCTGTGCTATGAGGACTTGGCGCTATGCCGGCGACGGAGCGGAAATTTCAAGCAATGGAGCGCGATCCTGAAGCTGCCACCGCTACAAGTGAAGGCGAAAATTTTTGAAGAAGGCCAAGAAGCGATCTCAGAGAAGGTGGAAAGGCGGCAAAGGAAGAGAGTGCCTAAGAACATCTCCAGTTACGCTGCTGGGTCATTTTAGACCAATATATGTGCTCAAAACTTTCAAAGCTCAATTTCTCAAAATGACTTTTTTGGCTGGTGAGGCTGCTTGTTCCAGCCATATCTCTGTAACCTGCTCATCAGATTTCCAGAAGGTTTTTTTATTGTGTATCTGAATAAATTTCTGAGGGCAAGACAAGCCCATTTTTTTATATTTATTGTGTCTGTGATTTGTGATATTTAATCAAAATTTGATAAAATCTTAATCACCAACACTAAATTCGGTGGTCTGCTAAAATTTTTCAGCAAGGAAATTAAAAAAAAGGGCTCTGTCTTGCCCTGAGGTATCCATCTGGGAATCATCATAGTGTATTTCACAGTTGCAGCACCTTTTGAAAATTCTCCAGGCCTAGAACAAGAAAGCCATATGCACCATTCTGACGTAATGCTCTAACTTGAGAACTAGCGAACATAACTGCATGAAATTTTGTAGCTCTACTAATGCTTTTGCAATGAGTCTATCCTGAAAATTTCATTAAGATATCTCAATAAACAAAAAAGTTGGTATCCGAGGGTAGCCTCCCCCCTTAAAGACTTTATTCTTGCACTTATTGCCGCGCATAACACCGCGTTGGCGGCATGCCGCGTGTCTTCATAAGTGCGTAGTTGCCATCCATGATCGTGTCGATAACCACCAGTTTTGTCCGCAGCGGTTGCGGCAAACAGTAGTTTCGTTTTCACGGGGTGCGCGCGTCGGCTGCGTGCCATGGCTGAGTGCCTTCACAACTGCGTAGTCGCCAACCATGGTAGCGTCGATAGCGACCGTGGTTTCGTCTGCACTTTTTGTAGCGAACGGTAGTTTCGATTTGACTTGGTGCGTGCGTCGGCCGCCTGCCTTCTGAACTGCAACGTCGCCCACCATGATCGCGTCGATAGTGGCCCCGGTTTCGTCCGCAGCGGTTGTGGCAAGCAGTAGTTTTGCTTTGACTCAGTGCAAAGCTGTCGAAGATTAAGAGCACCGGCTACATCGCAATGGACGGACAATTTGTTGGCAAGTAGCTGACTGGCGAAAGAATAATCGGGATGTACGCGCGCGAGGCCTTTGCCGCTGCTAGCGCTAATCAATCATGAGATGACAAGAACTTCAGCTTCTGTACTGGTCTTGTGCTAAATATAAACAGGATTTGCTGATTCATTGACTAAATAAAAGCCTGTACACGTAGTTAAGCATTTGTTTATTGTTTTCTTGATACCCTCGATAATTCGACTTTCGGTTAATTAGGACATTTTAATTCGGTTAATTCGGGGCGGGGGGGGGGGGGGGATTCTTTGGCGCTTCATGGAGCTTGGCAGGGTTCCCTGGAACGAACATGCTTGAGAAACCCCTGGACTAAAGTTACGATTTGGTGCCAAATCGATGCAGATCTATTCGCAGCAGCCGCGCAACACTCTGAAAGCCGACAAACCGTCTCGCAAATGAAAGTGAGTGTATGGCATGGCAAGAAAGTTGCTCGCTGATGATAGCCATCTTTGCAACTCGCCATACGGTGGCCTCTCGTACCCGACGGTGTTCGTAGCTGCTATCAGTCTATTTTTGTATATATATAGTTTTGAGCAACACATAAAATACTTGCTTTGGATTTACACAGTGGGTGAGAAAGTGTCGTGACTAGTGCGCCGACAAACCGGCAGCATACAGGCCATGGAGGAAGAATAACTCAGGAGGCGCAACTCGGCTCCTTCCCATGTCGTCATAATGTCACGCTGGAGCGCGGCGGCGGACATCATGACAGCACCCCCTACCAAACGCCGGACGCCTGACGTATGGTCACGTGACGGTTTGTCGAAGTGATGCAGCAGATGCGGGGAGCGTGGGGCTCGGTCGCTCGGTCTTGTCGTCTGCTCGCGCGCGGATGCTTGATGCCAGTGCGCCGCCCTTGCATTGGGTAGCTACAGCTTGAGTACGCTAGATGAACACGATGCCTGTCGCTAAACGAGACGGCAGCTATTAAAACGTGTTCTCGCTAAGCTTGCCGGAGCGCCATGGGACAGGGACCGATCAGTACCGCCCCAAGGAGCAATGACTCTTTTGGCTGGTCAGGGAAGACTGCGCCTCCAAGGTCAGCGTAGTATTTACGCCTGCTGAGCGTTCCGCGTGGGAAAGGTTTTTAGCAGACGTCGTTTCTCGTCAGTTCTCGATCCTCGCTTTCTATAGATCTCGCCCATTCTTGCCGGCGTTCGTCATTTGGAGCTTTGAAAGTTCGAGCGTTTTCCGTGCATTACTTATATCCGCTGTTACAGTTTTGGACGAAGCATCGGTGTCCCATTTTCGATAATCATGAAACGCATACACAACGAACACTTACATCGTAGAGGAGCAATGGAGGAACTGCACAACTTAGAAGGGATGATTCTGACTGCGCGAAGCGAGCGGCAGACTCTGGTCTACTCTGCTGTTCCGTCTGTCCACATCTCCCCAAACGTGCCGCAGAAATATAATTAAATTTAGTTTCCGCACATGGTAGCTATGTATCGCATACTCTGATCGGTACTTTTTATGGTGCATGATGATAAAGATGAACAAATTCTCGTTTTTTGTTACGCCGAAAAATGTAAAAAAGCACGAAGTGCAGTATGGTTGGAAATCGTCTGCTCTTTCCATACGCGCCTGGCTACGATCGCTGATCGTCTGGTCCTTCAAGTGCTCTAGTTTCTTGCTCTTATTGCCGCATAATAAGCACGTGATATTAAATTTAAATCTCTAAAAAAATATTTATACCATGACAGTCTGCAGGTATTTTATTCCTTGAGTGCAAACCGCGCTGGCGCAAATATTTTTGCGGCATCTGACAACTCAGTGTAAGCGGCCAGTAGCAGACGACGTCGGGTGTCGTCGGAGAGGAATTTTTTTTTTTCCGTGACCGCGGCCGCGCGCAGCGCTCCGTCCCCGAGGGAAGTAGTTCCTTCCGTCGCCGCAAGGGGCGCTGCACCAACGTTCACCACCAGCGCGTCTCCTCCTCTCCCAGCGTGACATTATCACGATAAGTGCTCGCGCTGGTGCCGGCCCCCCCCCCCCCACTCTCTCCCTCCCTCCCTCCCTCTGCGCTACCTTCCTGCTTTGCTCCTTTCGCGTGGGGAGATTACGTCGCCATTTACCCTTGCGCTCGGTTGCAAGATAGTAGTAGTGATTTTATTGAAGAAGAGAATGACGCTTATTTCTGCTGCCCAATAGGGAGCACGGCGCAGCGTCAAGGTTGCAAGATACGCATTTGTCGCCGCAGCACAGCGTCGCCCTCCCTCCCTCTCTCCCTCCCATACCCCCACGGCCTTTCGTGAAACGGAAGTCGTGTTTGCTCTCCGCTGTGCGTTCGCTGTCCGTGAAGGCGCACGTCCCCCGCGCGCTTTCACTCGAACATACGGCGCGCGGTGACGACTTTATCGCCCTTGGACTTGTGCTTCACGTCTCATGCTCCTCCTCCGCATCGCCCTCGTTGATCTCCTCTCCCATCGGTGGGCGCACCTCGTGCTCGCTACCGCCCTTGTCGGCGGGATTTTCCCGCGGAAGCAGCAATTTTGTCTCACGCGGCTGCACTGTAAGCAGTATGTGTATAGTACATGGAGTTCTATGGGAGGGTAAACGGGAGTCGGAAAAGGCCGCATTGTAGCCAGTTCTGCACTATAAACGGTTACGTTATAAGTGGTCTATACTGTAAAAGCTTTTTATGTATGTGTGCCTGAGTGAGTTCACCTCTCGACTCTTCAATTTAGCTAGTTTTAATTGTGTTTCGATGATACGAAATTCGGCTAATACGAATTTTTTCCGTGACCCCGTGAGATTCGTATCATCGAGATTTCACTGTACTTTCTTCGCGATACAGGCATATGGACGGGGAGGGGGAGCGCGTTGTGCGAACTTGCTGTAACCCTCCCAATTTAAGAAACTTTGACAGGATGCAAATCGCGCCAAACCTGACAGTGAAAGTGCACCTACTTTTTACTGTTGGTGCCAACTGTGGTTGACCCGCACTGCACCAACGATGTCTATGTGTGGAGTAGTGATCGAGTCACGTGATGTGCCGTACATGCTTTTGTCTGTTGCACAAATTGGCCTTACGGTAACCCGCCTGCCTTAAAGATGGGAAAGCTCTTGTTTATTTTGGATGAAAACTGGAAAGCAAGACTTCCTGTGCAATAAAAGATTACTCTAAAACCCAGGTCCACTATTAGGTTGCGAACCTCATTGATATTGAGTACAACATAACATCATTAATTCTTTGTTTTCAGAAGGAAAAAAGCACTCGAGATATTCTATTGATAAAAAAATAAATATTTTTCAGA
This sequence comes from Dermacentor silvarum, assembly GCF_013339745.2. Classification (NCBI taxonomy): domain Eukaryota; kingdom Metazoa; phylum Arthropoda; class Arachnida; order Ixodida; family Ixodidae; genus Dermacentor; species Dermacentor silvarum. The sequence goes on along the minus strand of NC_051154.1, from coordinate 107,177,049 downwards.
CCTTCTTACACTAGAACTGAGCTGTAATCAGTGCTTGCATTCTAATTTGGAATTCCCGTTTAGGCTTTTACCCTTAGAGGTAAATTTTTTTGGCCAAATGCAATCACCCAGGGTCTGTTTCTTTTATTGCAGCTTTAAGATCTTCTGTGTCCTATTTCGAAAAAGAATTATCAATTTTTTTAAAGTGAGCATAAACTGACAAAAAAAAAGTTTGTGTCGGTAAAACATGCATTGTTTATACATGAATACAGATGTGCTTGCATAAATATTTTAATAAGAATAAAAATTAAAAAGTAGATACACTGGAATTCTGATTCGGCACTTCGGCAGTAGTATGCCGAGAAATCGAAGAAATCGCCTGCTCGACTCACTTGCAGAAAAGCAACCGGCGTGCACGTCCGTAGCATAGTCTAACAATGTATGTGAGCTATTAGATCTTGCTGTTGAGTGCGTGAGTTGGGCGACGGGGAGGAGGACTTCGAGAACTGAAGGTTTATTTGCATTATTTACAGGATTAGAACAAAGCAAATATACAGTAAAAGAGCCATCGTTACGGCCGGCAGCAAATCGGACGCTGTGACCTGCGGCAAAAAGAACGTCTCTCTTCTCGATCTGTCTCTTGCTTATAACCCCTTCAGTCTGTCGGTGTCACGTCATTTACAGCCAATTGTCCAGTCCGTTCAGGTGTTGTCATTTTCCTCCAATTGTAGGGCCCGTGTAGGTGTTGTCATTTTCATCCAATCGTAGGGCCCGTGCAAGTGGCGTCATGTTCTGCCAATGGAGACGCTCCAAGGGATCTATTCTCCGATGGTTGACTTGCATCCGGCGTTGCCTCCTCACCTGTAAGCGCTCAACTGGAGGGAATGGTTTGTCTTGAACGACCTTCCAGAGCTGAAAAACAGTTTTGCTTGGGACCAGGGTCAACTACCTCGAACCGTGCTGGCCTCCCATTGCACTTTCGAGAAGCGTCACACAGAGGGGTGACAATAGCTCCATGCGCGGCAAACGAGGGTGGGATTGCCAACCTGTTTGACGATCTCGATAGCATGGTCGACGCGCACCCGCGCACCATAATTGGAATGCGACGGAGGGTGGTTGCACTCGAAGAACTTGACCCATGCTAGTTAATGGTCCGTATCTAACACAGCGTACACAAAAAAACTGGGTACTAGTTGTACACTCTTTAGAAAAACCAAACGAGTAAGAAACTTGCAGGAATCCTCCAACCCATCGCCAACAAGGGGCAATCAATTTCCACGAGTCTCAAGAAACGCAGGCATGGCAGCATGGTTCATTAATGACGGCAACGTTTGTATTACCAGCGCCCTCCTGTGAACAGATGTAATCGCACCCATGTGAGCAATAAACAAGCGAGCAACTAGCGGTGACCCTTTGAGAGATTGGAAACCAGACATCAGTTTTTGCGAGCGCTACAAACAAAAGCAGCGCTTGAGATGAAAGCAAAACTAACCACTGTGCACCCCCGAATACCGTGAGTGGTTGCCGATGCGCCGGCATAAACAAGCCTTGGAATTAAAACCAAGAGACTACGGATTGAAAAAGAAAAAAAAAAAAAACTTGTATTCACACGGGTGGCAGCACTTGCTGGGCGACAGAGTTGGAAAATTCGAGCTTTTTTAAAACGTACGGGCTTCGTCGTAAATATACGGCATTGACCATTTGGGACTTGTTCGTCGCACCGTCTATTTAAACCTTTGACCCTCAAAGGGTTAATAAGAGTAGACCATACTGTATATCTTCTGTGTACCTAAGTTATTGATAGCTTGCTACATTTTTGTTATGCAATGCTTAAAAATTTGCAAGCACTAAACTTTGTGATAAATTTCTGATGTTCGATACTTCATTCGATATTCGTCCTTTCTTTTTTTTTTTCTACAATATTTGACTTGAAATCTACTATTCGGTATTTGCACAAACCCAGTAATTTGTAAATGCTTTTTACAGCTTTAAGGCACAAGTGTTTGGAAGAGCTCATTGCTGCATATTTTTCTTGCAGGTGTGCTTATCACAGGGGTCATCCTCATCACAGAAATGTGCGAGAAGAGTCCAGACACATTACAGCACTTCAAGAAAGTGAGAACGGTTTGTTGATGTTATTGTGGACTTTCCTTTTCTTTCTGCTTGCATTGATCTGTTTTTGGTATCTTTGTGCCCAAAGTTAGAATGCGATAATAACCTTTCTTAAAATACTAATTCCATGTAGGGTTGTTTCATCTGTAGTGCTGTAATGACGTATAAAACATTAGGACCACAGATTTCTGACATAAAATTTGTTTATGGCTTCATGACACTTTCTACTCTCTTAATCATGCTTAGTGCTTCAGTGATGCATAGGATAAAAATTCTTAAGCTAGTTTCGTTCATGAACATGCCAATATGCAGTTGGTCTAGAGTGTGCCTAATTGCCATGGGCTGTGGCAAGTGTTTATCTTTTCTGCTGTGATGTATTTAACTGGAACTACCTCTACACATAAGTGTTCTAGTGTTGTTTGCTATGCACCAAACAGGGCTTTGTGGAGCTTATCTGTAATGTGAAAGGAAGCAGTCTGCCTAAATTCTGAGACCTGGCTCTATAAAACCGAAACATTTAAGATATTGTGTGTCATTGCTGTATGCAGTCCATTCTCCTCCTGTCACAAGGTTAGATAATAGTAAGCTCTTTCATCCTAATCTTTGCAAGGGTGGGACAGCTGTGCTACTTTGGCCAAAGGGACACGTAAATATTTACAACTTGCTGTGCCAAAACTACACAATTGCCTCAAATTACGCCTGCACTGCTCCAATTTTAGCGGAAAGTGATGACCATGTTTTAGGTTTTGTTAGTTGAGTGCTGCCAAGCCTTACCCGCTGCAGGACAACATAGCATTGTTTTCCGAGAGCTCAGATGCAATTAATGGGACCTAATAATATAAAACCTCGTTAATTTGAATTTCATGGGATCAAAAAAAATGTCTGAATTAATCGAATGTCGATTATCGAGGGTATGATTAAAGCAATAATGAAATGCTTACTACGTCAGCAGGCTTTTATTTACTGAATGAATCGGCAAATCCTGTTTTTGTTTTGCACAAAAACAGTGCGGAAGCTGTAATTCTCGTCATATCGTCACTGATTAGTGCTCTCAGTGGCGAAGGCCTCGCAACTTTCTTAACAGCACAGCCGCAGCGCACATCTTAAACTGAGACAGGCTTTTCGCCAGTGAGCTGGTCGTCAGCAGATCGTCCATTCACCGTGATGTAGCCGGTTCTCTTAATTCTCAACAACTTTGCACCGAGTCAAAATGAGACTACTGTTTGCTGCAACTACTGCAGACAAAACTGCAGCCTCTATCAACGCGATCATAGATAGCGACTACGTAGGTCTGCAGCATGCAGTCAACGCACGGACCGATTCAAACTGAAACTACCATTTACATGAACAACTGCGGATGGAAGCGCACTCACTATTGACGCAGCCATGGATGGCATCTATGCAGTTTAGAAGGCATGCGGCTGAAACAAGCACGAAGTCAAAATGAAACTACTGTTTGCTGCAACCGGTGTGCATGAAACAGTGGCGGCTGTCGATGCGATCATGCATGGCGACTACACAGTTAGAAAGGCTTTAAAGGCACAATTAGGCATGAAGTGTTCGCGTTCAGTCGTTGCTGTCATTCACGCTGATGACTATGGCAATGTAGACGCTAACGCCGTTGTTGCTCTTTTGCAACATCCCTTTGTAGTGCTCCGCCTTCGCTTAGCTCCGAGAGTTGTCTGAACTAATCTATGTGCAGCCAAATATGTTTAAATTAACGCGAGTTTGATTGCACTAAATAATGCATACGCCTGCCGAGACCAGAGGACGAGTCCGAATTATGCAATTTTTCAAATTAACAAGGTTTTACTGTAGTTGCATATCTTCATACTTATCCTCTGAGAAGATGATGTGTAATACCCAGGCGGCCAAAATTAAACCAGATCCCCTACTTTGGCAACCCTTTCTATGGCAACACTGTGAAGCTTTGGGACATTAATGAATTGCCTCGTACCGTTAGTGCATAGTACTTAATGTAATTATGAGTGTGCCATGATGTGATCTGCTGACTAGACGAACCATACAGTTTCCTATAATATTTACTAAAGTGAACTGTGATGCTGCGATCGTTAGCCACCATTGGAGTGATGGTTAGTACATGGATCTGTCTGATTTTCGTGCTTGTGTATTGAGACGTACTTGTGGCTTTGTTTATTATGCTTTATTGGCCTTCATTGTCCTAAATTTTGAAGCAATTTATGCTTTTCTAAATGCAAAAGGCTCTGCAAATATGCATAATTGCTACTAATGCAGTGGTTCAGCCTACTGAGGTGGCCAAATTGAAACGCGCCGGCTTGCCCATGAGAAATGCTTCAAGGTGTTCTGTGGCACTTGTCGATGCATTTGCCCATGGTGTAATAATTATAATATTGGGCTCCTGTGCTAGAGGTCCTTTGTTTGAATGCTGCCGTCAGACAATTGTAATGTTTATTTAATTATTTATAACACAGTACTTAGTTGAAAATGATGAGTTCACTAACTCGCAAAGCCATTTGTAGCCAGAAGGACGATGTTTAGGCAAATCTACCTACTAACAACCATCATTCTCATGCCCCGCTTGCAGCTCCCGTAGACACTAGAGCCAGAGTTCCCTCTAGTAATTATTGTATGAAACGTGTATGAGATGAACGGGCTGGCGAAGGCATTGGCACACCAGTGTTACCAAACACCTCCTCAAAAAAACCCTACACGGCGACCTAAAAAAAACCCTACAGAACCTTATGTTGCCTTCACTTTGATCCTTGTTTGAGCCTACACTCGTATTTCTTGTTAAAATAGTTAACTACATGACTGAAAATAAGGAGAAATAATGTTGAGAATAAATAAGAAGTCTACTTTTTTCTACAACTTACAGGATGATGATGATGATGATGATGATGATATAGGGTGTTTATTGGCGCACGAGCCAGGGATGGCCAAATAGCACCAAGGTACAATTTATGTCGTTGAGAATAAATAAGAAATCTACTTTTTTCTACAAGTTACAGGATGATGATGATGATGATATATGGTGTTTATTGGCGCACGAGCCAGGGATGGCCAAATAGCACCAAGGTACAATTTATGTCACACGTGTGTTTGCTTAGCAGTCTTTCATAGCTAAAAATTGTCTTACAGAAGCTGTGCTAGGTATTGTTTGTGCAAGCGAGGAAACTTCAGAAACTCAACTGCTTGTGTACCATCTGAAGTGATGTTTTGAGAATTATGGCAAATACACATGATTATTTTCTGCTTATGGTAGAAGGCACAAGGTCTAATAAGTAGGGGTGTGCGAATACCGAATACTAAATATCGAATCGAATATGGAATCAAGAAAAGAATCTGCATATCGAATCAAATATGGAATATCAGAAAATTGAACACAAACCTTTATGCTTCGAATTATGTGCAAAAAGTAGTGCTGTACATGCTCAGGAGGCTAATCACTTTACAAGAATCTTACTATCAGCAACTTAGGTACCTATGAATCGAGAAGCATAGTGTGCTCTACTCTTATTAAACGGAACACCAAATTAGTATGCGAGCAACAATAACACCCACTTCATTTATGAAGGTCTGGAAAATATTTTTTTTTGTTCTAAATAAAGTTTACTGCTACTATTATTACTGTCAAATAAATATGTGCTTTTTTCCCTCTGAAGCTGAAGAAATAGCCAAGTTGTCCTAAATATCTATGAAATTTTCAGTTTAATAGTGGGTCATATTATGCTTTATGGCGATCTTCTATTGCATAGAAAGTATAGACAAGCCCATGTCAAGTTTCTCCGCTGACGCCAGCACTTGTCATTTTCCTACCAGAGCAAGGTGAAGTTTCACTGGTGGTCATGCCCATCTCCTTTGCTTATCGCTTTGCTCATCATCCCGGCCGCAGTGGCCGCATTTCGATGGGGGCGAAATGCAAAAACACCCGTGTACTTAGATTTAGGCGCACGTTAAAGAACCCCAGGTGGTCCAAATTTCCGGAGTCCCCCCACTATGGCGTGCCTCATAATCATATCATGGTTTTGGCACGTAAAACCCCATAACTTAATTGCTTTGCTAGCTGCACCCCGCTCTCGTTGCATGTCGCCGCTTCTTTATTCAATTAATGTGGAAAAAAACAGCATTGGTTGAAGAAGGGATGTCTAGAGCCAGCCTTTTAACAAAGGGACTTGTCTTTGTCGTGGTAACAAGTGCCACAGATGCTCGATGAAAACACGCAGCCGTGAAATTGCTAAGTGAGCGTGTAGAGTATGATGACTGAAGTCGAAAGGTTCACTAACGAGAGTCCTTACGAACGAATAGCTATGCTAGCCACTGAAAAAAGGCAGAGGGGGGTGAGGCTCATTCCTCCAAGTGGTAGTAAGACTACGAAATAGATAAGAGTCCTCACATGTACGCAGGGCCTGTCAATCCCAAGGGCCTAATTATTCTATGGGAAAACAGGAAGAGATATACTGTTTTCAGAGTTAAAATATGAACAATAAAAAAAAAGAAAAAATGTTAACAGAAACTGAGTTGTATCAATGGACTCGTAGTCGAACTCATTGCAATCATTTCACATTTGCTATACGGTCGAATCGCCCTACAACAAATACCGCTACAGCGAAATTTCTGCCACAAAGAAGATTTTTCGATTCCCCGTCAGCTGCCCATAGAAAGTAATACAAAAAAAAAGTCCCTTCATAACGAAGGCGTTTTATTCGGTATTTCCGCTTCAGCAAACTTTTCGAGAACGAAACTGGGTCTGAATTGAAATTGGAACTGCCGAGTAGTGAAATTAGAAGGCACTTCCAAAGCTGTGACGATCGTATGTCCGCTTGAACAAGGTTTTCGCAAACGAAATGAAATTCAAAGTACTGATTTAAGCCACTGCAGTCCATAGCCACGCATGGTCATCACGCGCCTGCGTGAGACTGTAGGGGATCACTGCTATCGCTGCGTTTTCTGTGGTCTGTGTCCAGTCGAAATGGCTACGCCAACGAAGAAGCGTAAATTTCTCTCTCTCTTGAGGAGAAGGCACATATGATCGCCAAGGCAGAAAGAGGAAGGAAACAATCTCGCGGTTTCGCCCGAAAGGCGAAGCATCGATTGCGACAGCAGACTAGTAGACAGCTATAAGAACTAAGGATAGTAGATTTATTGACCGTATAAACTTGTAAACATTCGCTGACTAAATTACCGAGCATGGTGTCACGCGCACACAGGTAAACATGAACACATCTCGCTCGATGACTGCAGAAACTCTGTGTCAACACGCTGGAGTATGAAGGCGCGGCAATAGGTGACCCGTAAAACGAGCAATCGCAGGGAATTGTGGGGCGCGCCATCTGCTAGCAGCTTCCGGTTCGACGGACGTCGCGGCGTCATTGGCGGCATGCCTGGCGCGCGTTTTTCTACGCGGTTTCAACTGTCAGTCGTGCGAAGCTTTCCGTCCGCTTTGTCGACCAGCAATGTCGTACCATTCATGCAGCTGATTTCAGTGGGCTTCACTGCAACACAGAATGTGGGAGAGCCAGCTTACAAAAACGATGACGAGTCAAGAAAGGCAAGGATACGCTTTTATTCATAAACTAACTCTGGTTTTCGTTTCGGCAGCCTTTTTTGTTTTTGCCAAGTTTACCTCTATGACATTTGCCGCTGCTTGGACACGTCGTCTGCCTGCGCGTCAGTCAGACAGATGAAAAAGCTATCTGTATCCGATAATTTATCAAGCGTATAGAAACATTACTTAGAAAATCGGGTGTTGAGGCGATGGCTATAGTAGCCTGGTAAATACTGCCCTATGATTGTCGCTGCAACCGATATCGTCAGTATAATGGCGCAGCTAGCATAATTAGAAAATGAAGTGCTGAAACGGCATTTCTTGGTTGAAACTTGAGGTTCATTTCAAGTGGTACGTACAGTTAAACCTGGATATAACGAAATTGACAAATTCCCGAAAAACTTCGTTATAAATAGGATTTCGTTATATGCAGGTTCGGCACGAAAATTCGAAAAATAAACGTTTACCGTATTTACTCGATTCTAACGCGCCCTCAATTGTAACGCGCACCCATTTTCCGTTTTCGTCGAAGCACTCATCCTCGGAATGTCACACCAGGTACCGGATGCGTGGACGCGTGTCGTTTCGCACAAGCGCGAGGCACCGGAAACGAAGAGCGAGCGTCACGATGGCGTCGTAGCGTCGTATAGTGTTACAGTAGAACCTCGCTGTTACGTTCCCGGGGGCTGCGTTTTCCCGGCTTTTACGTCGTTTTCGACCGGTCCCGGCACAGCTCCCATAGAACTCAATGCATTGGTAACCCCGCTGTTGCGTCGCAACTGTGGGTCCGTTCCAGCATCATACGTTGAGAACTGCCACCCCGCGCCGGCCCGAGCGGCCATTTTGACTTTTCATGTCGCTTGGCTTGGTGGCTTGACGATGGCATTGGCCGCCCAAAGTGCCGGGGGCGATGACTGTGACGTATTTTCGGTTTCCGCCAGCAAAAGTATGGCCCTTGAGATCCGTATTTGCTATATAAAGATGGTGTCCATGACGCATAGTGGCCCTAAAATTGGTTTTGGCTCGTAGATATTCCGTATATAAGGGTACGGCCACGCTAGCGGGAAAAAACGTGTACGTCATGCAGCGAGCGGCAAGTTGCCGCGCGTCAGCGCCTTGCCGCGAGGCCACCGCCGCGCGGCAGCGCGATAAGATCTCCCGCGCTCTCCGAACGGGCGAGCAACACCGCGAGCGCTCGTTGTTTCATGCGAAAGATGACGATTGTCGATTGAAAACCCGGCGCGGACCGGCGGCGTTCCGGTTGTGATGGCTCCGTGACGTCACCCTCGTCGCTCTTGATTGGTTCTTCATCTCGCGACACGCGGCATTTGCCGCAGGACCCATTTTGCGCGGCACGCCGCAAGACCCCAGATTCCTGCCGGTTTTGCCGCGGTTTTTGAGTGTTTTGCTGCGTGTTTTTGCCGCTAGCGTGGCCGTACCCTAAAGTCCAAGGGCGTAACGCAGTCGCCACGCGCCGTATGCTGTATGTGCGAGTGAAAACGTGCGAGGGGAGCCGACGACCCGCGCGCGCAAGAAAAGCAGGGAGGAAGCGTGCCTTCTTCCGTTGCGCTCGAGGCATCGGCGAGGGAGCGAGGGGGGAGGGATAGCGGGGCGGCGCGCGGTCGCGCAGGCCGTATCATGAAAGCGATTTGCGTTGGGGCACAATCTAGCAGTGTAGGTGCGTCGGCAGCTCGTAGCTTTCTGCGTGCTGTGTGTTCTCGGCGCTCAGTCTGCGTTGAAGCGATAGACAACAGCACGAAGGTCACTTCGCTCGCTTCTCCAGCGGCGCTTCCACACGCCGCCAGCATTTGACAGCGCGTGTCCGCGCTCATCGAGTCTGATGTGGCACAGCGTGTACCAGCGCGTCGGCAACATCAGCTGGAAAAGGAGAGAGTGCCGGCTTGGCGGGCTAGGCCAGCTGCAGCAAGCGGCAGGATCAGATTTGAATGAAGGGAGGGGGAAAGGTCACGCCCGCGGCGGCAAGATCGCCGGGTCGAGGGATGTAGAGCCGCCTCGCACACGCACGCACGCACACGTGTGCTCGCTTCGCATTCCATCGCACCGGAGAAGGTGCTTGCGTTTGCTGCTCGCGCAAAAATGACAAAATTTGGGGTGAAATTTCTAGGTGGTCGGAGGGGAAAATTCGTTATATCAAGGGGGTCTCCTGCTGCCACTTTGTTACGTAGAGGTCTCAAATACATGTGCTTCTATGGAGTAACGGCGGGCAATCGAAAAACTTCGTTATATCCAGGAATTCGTTATATGGAGGTTCGTTATAAGCAGGTTTAACTGTAGTTAGAAGTTTTAGCTTTTTTGTCAACAAGATGGGTAAATGGCCGTATCGCCGACATATTACGGCTGCGCATTACCTCTATCTGTGTTCAAGGAACTAAGGTGGGCTAGTTGGTTACGAGTATTATGTATGTATCTCACTGTGTCCCATTTAAATTTGAACCTAAAACCATGTTTCAGAATACCTCTATATATATGTTCATGCGAGTACTGAAATAGTTATTGTTGCTTGAGTCAATGTTATTGAAAGAAATATCTTGGGGAATCATTCCGTGCAGGCCCTTATTTAGCTCATCGCCGCCTGACTGTGTGTTAATTTTCTTTTTGTTCACTGATGGTTCAGTTTTGGAAGTGGCAGCCATGCCTCTGATGCTTGTGCACAGCTGACTCAGCAAGGGATGCTGCAAGGCAGTAGTTACATGAGTTTACCTTTAACGCTTGAATTTGAGCAGCCAACGGCTGAACTATGGTTTTGCTAGGCACCTGCAACCGGGTAATATTCGAGTGTGTCAAAGCCGGACTACAGGCGCATCAATAGGCTTCAACGGCGAAGCGGTGGCAGCGGCTGCGCTTCCTTGAACCGGAAACAGCGAGCAGACGGCACATCCCATAATCCCTCGCTCTTTTACAGGTCACCTATAACAGCGAGCGAATTGACCTCCATGCAGTCTCTCGCTTCACCGCGAACTAAATGTCGAAAGCACAGCGTACACGACTCTACCAGCACTAGTTGCACTTTCTTACATCGCAGATCGCTTTGAAGATGAGACCCGCGCGGGCGCTGACTTTGTGCATGTCGCAGATTGCTTTCACGATAGCGCCCGAGCGGCCGCGTCGCGGCCGCTGTTGTCAACAAGATGCGAACGTCTCGTCGTCTGGGGAAAATGACAATCTGCTAGACACACTGACTCCGGCGACTGCTTTGAAACTAATGGATCCTTTTCACCTCATCAGAAATGTTAACAGAACCTACGACAATGACATTGCGATGGCTCTTTTAACGGACTGTGGGACTCCTCGCGTAGCGCCTTTGCTTGCCGTGAAGCGTAAGAGATCAAGGCTGACCGACTTCTGGAAATAAAACTTCCAGGAAAGCGCAAGCTTGCCAAGCTTTCCGACTTTCTCATAAATATGCAGTGAAATTGTGATAATTCAAACCGCTTCATTGCGATGGTACGCGTGCCGCAAAATGAGTGTTTCGCTCGGCCGGGCACACGTGTTGGGTTAGGTGTCGGCCGCAATGTACTGAAAAATGCTGTAACAGTGGCGCGAAATGCATTCTCTTGTGAAGTTGACACTTTATTGACTGCCTTCGGTACGTCGCAACCTTTGGCCCCACACCATCGCGAAGATTTCTCGGACGATGGTCTTGGTTTCGTTCGTGGCTTTGCCGTTTGGCGTACGTATACAAATCGAGGGGCCCACGGTACGTTCGCGCGACGACGTTCCCCTTCTCCCCATCCCCTTTTTTTTTGTCTGCGTCGGTCTGCCGTCCGTGTAAATGCATCTGCAGCCAGGAATGCGCATCACGTCACTCGACACTGCTCCGCGTGGCCATCGACGTCACGCGCGCCGACCGCGTTCGGCGTCGACGGTACGGAGTTCTCAAATCGGGGGGCCCACAGCACGTTCGCGCGATAGCCGCCTTCTTCCCCCCCCCCCCCCCCCTTTTTCTTTGTCTGCGTCGATTTACCGTCCATGTAAATGCTTCCGCAGCCAGGAATCAATGCGCTTTCGCATGATATTTTCGAGCCCGCCATGTACGTCCAAAGCTAGTCTTATGACAAGTCGCTCGAAGCTACAAAGAGAGACCGTTGTGCGCCTACGAACAGCGTTCGGAACCCGGGTCCACTGTATGGTATTTTGCAAAGAGGGTGGCTGTGAACATGCAACGGTCATCCAGTGCACTCGCTTTCATTGGCAAGGTGGTTTGTCGGCTTTCTGAGCATTGTAAAACCGCTATGAATGGATCTGCTTTGATCCGGTATGAAACCGTAACTTAGTCACCGACACCCAACGACGTATCTCCGATTAGGCCAAATGGGGTAGACAGTGTGTCCAATGGTGTGGCCTTGATGAAAATTTGCCGCCGGCTGATGTGATAACGGGCGGCAAACCATCACGGAAAGCTTGTTGCTAATATGTTTCTGTGGGTGGCTCATCAGTGATTGTTTGCAAAATCACACGAATGGGTTAGATTGACGGCCCTTGAAGCGGCATTCAGGTCTGCGGTCGACCAGCCGCCAACTACCGTGAGAATGCGTGCCAAGTTCATATGTGTACTCTCATGTGGATAGGAAGCTCCAAACTGCGCGAATTTCTGTGCGTGAATAGTGAACTCATGTATTTGATGCGATCAGCCTGCCTTTCGTCCTGATCTTTACACATGCTTCTGTACGTTCCACGCATGCTGCTTTTGTTGTTTCATCTGCTTGCGTAGCATTAAACAGTTGTGACATAGTCGAACCTCGTACCGATAAAGATTGCACCCGTCAAAGCACCGACCACATCCAGGTCATTCACCAAAGGTACCGATATATACGAAAAATTGAATATTCGGTTCACGAATTGAATTATTCAAACATTTTCTATTCAATTCGAAATCGAATATTCTAGTTATGGCACACCGCTACTAATAAGTTATTTATTTTTATTTCGAAAAATGTACTGTCTTGCTCATATTTATGAACAGATCACAAAAGCAGCAATACCTCTTCACGCTTTGTTTAAAGGCAAGTGGTTGGCTCAGTCGCAAGCAAATGTTTCAAGTACAGTTAACTTTCTGTCATTCTACTCCAGATAATTCAATTTTTCAGGTAATTTCTCTTGACTGAAGGTCCTGGCTGGTGCCCATACATTTTTATGGGAGAAATGTTCTGTATTTCAGTCCTGAAATTGGCCCTTACTGGATAATTTGAACTTGACTGGTTGGCAAAAATGTGCCTGACCTAAACATGGTGACTCCAATCCTCACCATGTAAACGGTCATTGGAGACAGTGAATGCATTAACAGAGACGCGCTATCTCCTGCAGAAAGTGCCTATTTTCGGCCTGCCCTAGGAAGATTTTCAAGCAACAGCAGCAGCAGCTCAAAATGAACTAATACTGTATTTTCCCGTTTCTAACTCTGTGATATTTTTTTCCAAGAAAATTACTCTAAAAATTGACGTCACGTAGCTGCTGGATACAAAACAGTGTTCACAACAGCCTAACATCAGAGCCAGTTTTATCATTGTCATCACAAGAAGGCAACAAAATAAGTTCTCGTGTGAGATGGCAATGACTGTGTGCCACTTTCAGTCTTTAATTGGAAAAGCTTGTTCAAAAGTTATATTGCATGCTAAGCTAGCTGGCAACAAAGTCATGTCAGGTGTTTTCGGTGTTCTTAAAAATTGTATGCGGCACAGGGCAAACTAGTCAAGTGGGTGGTCTAGGTGTTGGCCGCAATCCGGTTTTCGATTGTCCTGGAGTATTCGAGGATAATAAATGGACCTTACAGATGATGACGTGATTCATACACAGCGATGTAGGGCTGTCTGATAGTGGCGACTATGGACATAAAGTGTAAATAAATTTCCATTCTATGAAGGTAAACTTTGCTGGTTTCATCTCTTTTCCTATTTCCAAAATTGGAGGCATGCAACATTTTACTTGTTAAAAAAATTGGGTGTGCATTGAATTTCTACTTTTATTAGCTCTACTGTCATTTCTGCGTTAGTTTTCTCCTTTGAACTTGTACAAACTGTGAACATGATAGGTTCAAGGACGTTGTAGAATGGGGCAAATACAGTGGAATCTCGTTAATTCGAATCCACTTAATTCAAACTGGCGTTGTGGTCCTGTCAAAATGTGTATTTAAATGTGTGAAAACGCCCGATAATTCGAACTGGTAATCTTTTTTGATGATTAATTCTAAAGAATCGCTCCTCTGATTGTACTTTCATGTCGCGGCACTTCTAACGCTTCAACTTGCACGGCAGCGCTTTTAACGCGGCAGTGCGGCTGCACGCCGGCTGGTGCTCCCATGTCCTGTTACAAGTACAATTTTTTGGCACGTATAACCCACAACAAAAATTTTTTAAATGCAGCAGTAAAGTTGGGGCACAGGCTATATGTAAATTTATATCTGAGGTGCAGCTTCACAGCGTGAACATTGTGCCTAGAAGTATGGTTTAACAGGAGCATGCACTGGCGCTGCTGTGAAGGCACACTTTCGGAACTCGTCACTTGTGCTAGCTCAGTGTGCTTGCGCCAGATAATGCAGCACTGCATGCAAGTCCACCATTCAGATGAGCTTCTTTTAATTTCAACAAATTTTCGGGCCTCTTCGAGCTTGAATTATCGAGGTTCGATTGTACTACTGCCAAATGAAGCAGGGGTGTGCTTGGGCATTTTTTTCTGCCTCTTTAATTTGACCATAATAATCAATTCTGCTGGTTTCGTCAGAACGGAAGTCGATTGTATTTTATTTAAGTTGTTCTTCGTGGATCTGTTGCAGTTGGCCAGCTTTTTGGCAGGCGGTTTCATCAGCAGACCAGCTTGCCATGGTAAACGAGTGGGCATTCCTTGTTATACTAGGGGCCAGAAGCCAGTTCTTTGTTTGGCTTTTCAGATTACAGTAAAACCTCGATGATTCGATCTCAATTCATTTGAAAATTTGGCTGATTCATTAAATTTGTGCAGTCTCGTAATTTGCAACGTGAAATATATGGGATAATTTGAAAAACCAGTGTGCATCCAACCAAATAATTCATAGTTTCCGGCTGTGACCTCCGAAATGGCATGCTGCGATGCGCTTCCGGCTTAGCATTTCTTGGAGGCAGTGTCAGAAATATGTTGGCCATGACGTGTTCCAGCTCCTGTACTTGCTTCTATCTAGTAACGTTGATTGATTCTGGCGCTTGAAGTACTTAAATGCATGGCCTTCGAGGTTGGATCCCAAGAGAGCCTTCGCTGGGGCTGCGATTCGATCACCATCGATTGAGCAAGCACTAGATTCTGTGATATGGGTTCTGATGAGCCGTACAGCTCTGCAAAGTGCCTATGTTGTGTGGCATTGCGCTTTAATTTTGTGTGTTTCCACCAACTACAAAGAAGAGTCAGGGCATCATCATCATCAATAAACGTAGAGCTCTTGGCTTTTTCGCTTGATTATTTATTTTTTTTCAGTGTAAATATCGGCTGCGTCGTGCGTGTTGTCACATTTTCTCCACTGCTGGTGTGTTGTGTGTGTACGATTCCCGACCGCATGAAAAATCACGGTTATGTGTGCATGCCTGCTAGTGTATGAAGACTGTGACTGGACTGACGGACTAGGCCAACTAGGCTTTGCCAACTACTTGAATGTGGACGCAAAGTTGCAGACATCATATGCTAACGTGGAAGATAAAGTGATTGACAGTAGCCGCTTTGACAGTAGCCAATTTAAAAGTTAGCGCTCTCACTGGAGACAAACCTGTTTTTGTTGTCGCGTTGTGAAATGCACCGAAAGTACCTTCAGGGTCTTTGCTACATTCCGACCTTGAGTCTATTACTGCAGTTGGCTACATTCTGTCCTATCAAGTGTCTTTGAACATCGTCTGCAGCTTTGTTAAGTGTAGTGGTGGTAAATGAGATGCTGCACATGATTAGGGGGCTAGAGAGATCATGATCATTAGTGCAGTGAACTACCGTACCAAGCAATCTTGTATCAATGATTATTACTTTGAGAAGTCCTGCTTCATGGAAAATAAACATTACATGCTTGTGTCGCACAGTTTTGCCCTTCTTTTTCTGGCCTTTTTAATCTTTTCGGGTATTTTGAAAATCTGCCTAATTTAAGTTTCTTCACGGTTCGGTGGACTTCAAATTAACGAGGTTTTACTGTATATGAAAATGAGTAACCAGCTGTTCTGTATGCAACATGCTACCACATAATAAATTTAATTGACATGAACCTGGTATTTTCACAATTTTGCTGTTATTGAAGTGAAACTACATACCTGCCAATTCTCCCAAATTATTCGTAAAGTTTACAAATTTGGGTTCATTTTACGGCTTTACGAAGTTGCATCAAGATTTATGAAAAATAAATTCTGTTCACAAAAAAGATTCACTCGTCGGGATCCAAACTTTGTTTTGCAAGTTTTTTTGATGATGAAAAGACGCCAAAGGGTTACTTGCTTCGAGCGAGTTTCTGAAGCAAGCAAAATCGGCAACAACTAATTTACTGGTAAAGTCACTGTGATCTAAAAACTGTGTCTTGTCAGTCTCTGCTTTTCTAGGTTTGCTGCTGCTTGTGTGCTGCATCTGAAGGTAAAAGATTGTTAATAAAGCGTGTATGTATCTCTCAAAAGGCGTGTGCTCAGGGGAAGCATGGAAGAAGGGGGGGGGGAAAAAAGCCTTTGTGCGACTACCCTCCCTCCCTCTTCGGTGTCGTGTCCAGGAATTTTAAGAACTTTAAAGTTCACAGGTTGACAGGTATTGAACTAGCTTTTAAATTTCAGACACATGCTACTCTTAATGTTCACTTAATATTTGAGTACAGTTCCAGCCACCTTCCATGAAGTTTGCATATCTACAGTTAAACCTTGGTGTATAACAAAGTCGTAAAAATCAGCACTCACTTCATTGCATGAAAATTTTAATACGTGAAATACCTTAAATTTCGGCCTGATTATTTAAGAAATTTTCAGAAATTGTCTGTGTACGGGATGCACACCCATTGGCCTAGCACTTGTTGGCATCGGCCACTGCGTGCCATTCTGAATGCATGTTTCACACATGGACATCACGCTTATGTACTGTACACGCTTGGGCAGTGAGCTTTCATTGCTCTTGCACCACTGTCTCCTAATTTGCAGAGTGTCATGCACATGATTCAACCGTTTGAGCACTCGTGCCCGATATACGATTTCCATTTAATGCCTCGGCCTGCTTTTGCAGTAGTGGTAAAATTTCATCATGTTAAAATCACGGATAAACTTTTTGTTGAGGCTAAAGATCAGTGGCCTAATAGTGTTGTCAAAATATTGAAAAGTAAAAAATTTGTTCTATTAGGGATTTCATTGCCATATTTTCCGGTGTACAAGTCGTGTTTCTGAATTTTTTGTCGACGTGTCTTATAGAACGATGCCACCCATCTCCCGCTCCCTCCAGCACTGTCTTCCTGCTTTCCTCCCTTGTGCGCGTTTCGGCTCACTGTCGCACGCTTTCACTCACACATACAGCATACGGTGCACGGGGACTATGTTATCGCCCTTGGACTTTATACGGAACATTGCAGTGACCACGACTGCAGAAATGCGCCTGGAGTGTCCATATCATTGCTATCGCAATTATATAGGAATGGCACCCATACGCTTGTGCGTGACCCGCATTAATGGAGTGAAAAGTTACCAAAGTTTTTAAAGATTGCCTACCGAATAAACAGGTGCGTCTTATACACCGGTGCGACTTATATACATTGTTTTTTCTTTGTTTTTTTTAAAGAAAAACTGCGGTTTTAGGGGGGTGCGACTTATCCAAAGGTGTGGCTCATAGCCCGGAAAATACGGTACAATAAAGTTTGTTACATCGAGGTTTAACTGTACTATTAATATTTGGAATGTCCTTTACCTTGCCATTTTGTTAAAAAAACCTCGCAAGGTGTTCCGAAGTAATTGGGCTTTTCTATAAGCTAGTGAATGGACTTTTTGTTTGAAGTGCGGACAAGAAAGCTGCAACTAAAATATGAGCAACATGACGAGAATTGAGTGGCACTTTACCTACACCACCCTGGTTGTTTTAAACACTACAGTCCACTTTCTCAGTCCTGCTGACAGCTGTCTGCACTCCGACTGCATTGGCAATACAAAAAAGTGGTATAATTTCTGTATAATTCTTCTGGCAACTGGTCGCAAAAAAATGACAATGAAAACAGCTAGATATGCAGAAATTACTGACATCATAGTGGTAAGAAAAATTGTATTTGGTTAAAAGTAACCAGCTGAGTTGTCACTGGTGGCATGTGTACAAACACCTTGTATTCATGGCACATTTAATAGCACAACCACCTTGTATGATGTGGCTTTGTCCAGAAACCTGAGATGGTATGCTTTCTTTAGTTGTGTTGTCATTACAAGTGTCACCTTGCCTGTGTATAATGTGCATTTTCCTTTTGGTTATGCTTTCCACTGCCAATTGACGTATAGTTCACCTGTGCCCAGCAAAGCCTTTTACAACATCAAGCAGTCCTTAGTCTCCCTTGCTGAAAAAATTCACCATTTTCTAACGAGTTGGTGACACCACATGCATGTTTTTCTGTTGAGCCCAGATGTCATGTGTTTAAAAAATTTTTTTAATATGATGTAGACATTCTTAGGAAACACTATAAGTATGACCCATTGTTTTATTTTAAGAATCATGCATGATTGTATTGTGTATAGCCTGAATTTCATGAGATGAGCATTGAATGTTGCAGCGGCTGTGTTTCAAATTTGGCTTAATAAGTAAGCAGTTCTGAGGAAAAAAGGCTCTGCCAGGCTGCTTGTTATTATTCACGGGTGAGATCACAAGGCATGTTCTCTGCTTTGACACTTTTGGCCCTGCAGTTGAAAATTGGTTTCTTCTACTGGTATGTGAAATGTTGAGGGATTTTTATGCAGAGCGAGAGCAGCATCACAAAAATAATCGCACCATTCTGTGCTGGATTTCATAACTTGCTGGCAGTATTTTATTTTTAAAGCCCCTTTCATTCTATGAACTTAAATCTTTCAGTTTAGCTCCTTCAGCTTAACCATAGCATGTTGGAGGGTAGTGACAATGTATGCCTTACAGGTATAATTTCGTGCACACACAAAAATTGTGAACTTTCATATAGTTTCTATATTTTGCCTTTTCATGTTCTTTTAGTACTGTTTTTCTGAAACAGCAAATGTCGTAGAAAAGTTGTGTGCATATTATCATTGAAGTGTATGATAGTAGTTCCTTATGGTGTTAGAAGTTGCTTTCATGCCTCTTTTGGGGTCTCTACTTATGGTTACTGTGGTGCAAGCAGTTAATGAGATGTTTAGTTTAAAAGGGGACGAAAGGGCTGCCACTGACAGCGGTGTCTTCTTTTCCCTTTTGCTCCCTTTGCCCGTTTTTACTCCTGTTTCATCCCCGAACAACTCTCGTTGCCATTGTGACGGGAACAGTACAACGAGGTACCGCTTTTTACAACTTGCTCCTCCCTTGTCCTTTTGTATTAACACCTTGGGCTTTTCTGTTTCTCTGGCTCCTCTTCTGAACTTCTTTTTTATGCCTGCTCGCTTTGTTGGCATGTGTCCTTTCATAACAATTTCCCACTCTCACAACTCTTGGTGTTGCTATTGCAAAAATGTTTTATATTAACTTGTTCAGTGTAGTGTTCACAAAGAGCAGTTTCGACTGTGATGACCACTATTTGGTGCTAAGGAAGTGCAGATATTGAAGTGACCCTGCAACGCTTTCTTTGAAAGGTGTGGTATATGTCTAGCATTCTACAGTACCTTCTCACATATCCTTTCAGCGCGATGTCGCATATGCCTTGTGTTAAAGGAGTTACATAATGGCAATGAAATTCCTGTTGCTGCCGCACCTCTGTAGCCTTCCTTTCCTTTTCATCCTTGCTCTTGCACTCAAAGCTATGCACCATGCTTTCACGAAACAATGTCTACAACGTTGTTTCCACATCATTGCATCAAGCTTTTTCGTATTGTCATAATCTCTAGATCATGTTGTGCAACTTCTCGTTCCACTGTCCATCTTTGAGGCTGCAGTACTGGTGCAGTGGTATTGTTCTCTGCCACCAGATGGCACTACCACCCCATCAGGGAACATACCGAACTTTCAAGCAAGAAATTGCCAAAGAAAATATCTACGATAATTCTAGGGGAAGCTCTTTGTTGTTTGAAGCCAGGACGGGAGTATTGCGGACTAAGATGTACCGAGTCAAGTACCAAGGTATAGACATGTTGTGCTGTGCGTGTGGAGAAGAGGAAACGGCTGAACACCTCATACTTTTCTGTAAAGGGCTTAACCCTACAGTGCAAAGCAACGGGGCTGATTTTTTCAAAGCATTGGGGTTTAGGGACAGTGAAGGCAAAATAGACTTTAAGCGGGTAGAAATAACCAAACAGAGGTTATCTGATTGGTGGATAAAATCAAGGCAGGGGTGAAATTTCACCCACCACAAAGTACAAAATATGTTAATAGTCATGGCTAGGTGGCGTATGCCACCGCCCGGTTTAAAGGGTTCAGCCCCATCCATTCATCCATCCATCCATGATAAGGTTTTGTAAGGCCGAACCACGTACGCTTGCTGATGTGCACAAGCTCGCGTCCGTACGCCCATGCGCGTAGAAATGGTGTGGTACAGTTTGTACATGACGAAGCACTGCGCAATCCCGGCAGTTGGCTCCTCTCTGATATGCTGTGCTCGGGCTGCCTAATGTTGGCATGCCTGGCTACGCAGCTACAGCGGGGTACAATCAACTCTTAGTGGGGCAGATTTATCTCATGCGAGAAAGTGCTTTTTCTTTCCTTTTTGCGCTTATCTAACAGCTCCAAAAATTGAACAATTTTGTTCATAAAAATTGAAGCATCTTGAAATGCTCAATAACGATGTACGAAATGGCATCTGCCAAGGCATCTCTGAGTGAGCCCAGTGAGCTTGCGCTGCTGCATCTCTCTTGTCAATGCAAACTGCCATTCCTCGTGAGGTACTGCAAGTGCAAGGCGTGTGGACGCGACTTTGCGCGCATTGACAAGTGTACGTGTGACCTGGCCTTTACGCTATTCCACAGGCACAGCTTATTTGTGACACTTGAAGAAAGGTGCTCAATAGCCATTGTGTTTGATTGTGTAGAAAAGTAAAAAAGTGGTGAAGCTTTTAATAATATTAAAGATAATGCAGGCAGTCTTTTCAGTGATGTTGCAGGTCCCCAGCTGCATGTATGGTATTATATTTATAATACTGCCTAGCAACTGTGCAAGTTTACCATGTTCAAAAGGTGTTGCAGGCATCCTTTAAAGGTGTTCCTAGGAGCATAGAAAAGACATCTGTGATGTGTTGTGAGACTGGGAATTGAGCAATGAGCTTTTTGCTTTTGTGCATGGTAGCTTGAGCTATGTTCTTAGCTTTGCAGGGACATACATTTGTTAGATGCAGCAGTGGAGCATTTATTTGCTTGTATGACATAAGTGGCCACTCATCCCGCTGTTAGTGATTATGAAGCTGCATGCTGAATGAAAGTTTTTAGGCATTTCCTTTCCCAGAGGTTACTGGAGGGGAAAAAAATGGATTTGTTTTTTGGCATGGTTCGTAGAGGTAATGCCATTGCTATTAGGTGCACAACGCATACGCATGAATATGATAGACAAGCAAGTGCAGGGCTGACTTACATCTTGATTTTTCTCCTCTTGTGCTTGTGCTTTTTGTGCTCTTATTGTTCATTACATGTCGGTAACTAACTAGACGAAATAAGTTTGTTACAGAAATCTTGAGCATTGCTAGTCTAACATTTACAGCTGAAAGTTGTGCTAGTTCGTTCTGCATTATGTGCATTATAAGAATTTCAGCCAGCGTCTTTCTGTCCACTTGCTTCCTTCCTTGGTGTTTTATTTCGCTGGAAATTCTCATAATGCACCTAGTCAATACTACCATAACAATGGTACTAAACTCAAATTCAAGTGGTTTCCTGTCCTTGTAAAAGCACTGTATGCGAAACTTCAACACATACAGTCACTTGTCATGATTAGGATTTAGTGTATTCAGTATCATTGAACACACAGAGGGGGATGTCCATATTTTCACATACCTTGTTTTGACTAAATGTAGTATTATACCTAGGGTTTTGCATTTTTGGTGTTTCTTTTGGGGCAAAATTGGAGGTGTTTTCTTGGAGTTTATTTTTAGGCAAGATTGAGTTTATCAGTTTATTTTTTCTGTTGTAATTCAATGTGTTTTTTTTTTTCTATTCATCTTTTACTTTTCACCCATGCACCAGAGGCAGCCTTTATTGCGAAAAAAAAAAAAGAAAGAGGTTTGGGTGGCAGTATATATGTGCAGAGAAAGGTTTTTTTTAAAATAATTTATATTCGGCATTTACTATAGCAGGAGGATTTATTGTCATTACGGTTCATTGTAATATATACATGCATATTTTACAGTGTCATTGAGGCGTGCTCTTTGCAATTTACGTAACGAGACATTGGCAACACTCTTTCAACGTTTGCACTAGATACAAGAAAGGCCAGTAAATCCAGCCAACACAGTACATGAAAGGATGGGCCAGTCTAGGGAATGCATGCTCGAGAAAACTAGAGGCTCAACAATTTGTTAACAGCATGCAGCTGATATTCTGAGAACTCTCTTGGCATCAAGACAGGGCCATGCCCTAATAGCAAAACAGCAGAAAACAACTGCTTATATGTGTCGAACACTGTTAGAAGTTCCACCTCCATGTTTAGGTTAACCGTCTGAGTGCAGTGCCATATTTCTTGTTGGTGTAGTGCAATTCCTGCAGGATATTTTGCTGCACGACATGGCTCGACATTTCTGCAACAGCAGCATAGTACTCTCGAAAGCTCACCTATACTTTCATTGATTGTGTGTGGCATTCTTACTCAGGTGGCAGTTATATTTTCTCATTTTAGATGCATGTTTTCTACAAGTTCGGTAACTGGTAATACGTTCAAGGCCGGACTCTGGCAGGCGCATGCTGGGTTGAACCTTATTCCTTTGGAAAATGTGTATTCAGGAAAAAAACCAACTGAAGAGTCCACAAGCACAGCAGTCTCGCATGTGGCCCCTTGACGACGATGTAAAATAGTGCAGGTGTCTGCGGCCATGCCATGAAAACTTCTGTATGATAAATAAAAAATAACTGTTACAATGCTACTGCGCTAAAATTCTACTGGGCTGATATGCAGATACAATTTACTGGAAAAAGCAAGTAATGCATTTACAAATGCAAGTTACTGGATCCAGTAACTAGTTACCAGTCCCTTACTTGTAGCTCTTTACTGCTCAGGACTGGTCCTAGGCATCTCTGATGCAGCACTTGAAAGCAAGCGCGATCCTATCATTGGGGCAGTGAGTGACATGCACAGGACAACCGAGGGGGAGAGCACCTAAGGGGTAAGCAGGATAATCTCTGTAGAGGGCGGCCGTGGCATCCTTGATTACTAGTCATCTACTTATTATACTGCTATGAGCCAGTCCTTAAAGGGCCCCTAAACAACTCAGCTCGAAAATTTGTTATGTAGTGGCAGCTGCGTACCAGTATATACAATGTACATACAGCGACAAGAATTTTACAAATGATGCAGTAATAGAAAAATTACAGATTTTTTATGGGCAACTATGAGGCCTTTGTGGTTTCTCGCTCGCCTTCGCTGCCCTCCTCATGGGAACTGTCTTTTACCAACTTCGTGCAGCGCAGTAAGCACTGTGGGTAGCATCAAGAAGGGCTTCTCCATTATCGGTCATCCCTTCTCGGTTGACCAATCAATACATTTTACCTTGGTGACGTCACGCGCATGGCCTTGCTGACATGATAACATGTAAAGAAAGGACCGGAAAAGCGCAAAGAGGATGGAATTGTTTTTTTAATTTGTGGCTTCCCAGCGATGTGTAGCGCTGCATGTTGGCCCAAGATGATCATCATGGGATTTGGTACGCAATACAAATGTTTATTTAAAATGGTTGTCAAAATGTCAATGGTGGATTAGGGGCCCTTTAAAGTGATGGTTTTCCATCTATAGCACCTTCAGGTTTCTGTGCCGGCTTTGCAATCTGCAGTAGCTGAAAGCATATCAGATTACATCAACCCCTCATCTACATTGCCAATTTTTTTGTAGAAGGCCGAGTCGTTCTTCCACTGCAGTCAGATCGCAAAATACAGAAAGTTCTCATGCTCATGACTTGGCAGATGCAATTCTTCCTGAAGAAACTTATCTGTTACCTAAACAATGCACTTGCGAGTCAATTAAACTGTTTTGCAGTGTATAAGGTAAACTGTCACCAGGAGATTGTGCATATTGCTTGCAAATGAATTCTACCTTTCGATCTTCATGTTCGGTTTAAACAGTACAGAGCCCACAGAATTACATTTTCCATGAAAGTCAGCAGTTTCACACTTCTCGGAAACCATAAATGATGCTGTTGTGCCACATTTTCACGTAATTCCATGCGTGCCAAACCAGCCACACTGCTGAGTCGACAGCCACGCCGACACTCATCTGCGCTGTGCACATAGCACACTGTGCCTTGGATGAAGGTTGCGTGCTAGCCATAATGCTAACAGCGTAGAGCCTGGCATGCAGTACATAGGAGAAGGGCACTCCAGTACATCCTTTACTCAGGCCATGATAAAGTGCTGCACATGCACAGTCAATGGGTTTTTCCATGTTCTGGGACCCATAGAGTTTCCAACAAAAATGAGGAAACATAATGCTAGTGTCTATTGGAGCAGAAAGCATGTTCAGCCAGCATACATAGTACATGGATTTGCCCGAACTTTCTCCTTCAGGCTTGAAATGTCTTTTGTTACCTTGCAAATTTACCGTATTTGACGAAATATTGCATCATAAGTGCAACAACTTGCAATGATTATACATGTGTGCACAGTTTTATTCCCTTCACGCGTTATGAAAGATATGATTGGAAGTAAAGGTCAAATAAAAGCAGATAAAGCCTAATGAATAAAGTCACAGTAACATCTGAAGCCGCAAGTGAGAATATTAAACAAATCCATGCGCCATCATTCCCATGTTAGTGGAACGGTTGCAGTGTGAGAGTTCCCTCTAGCAATTTTAGTAGGAAAGTCTGTGCTGTGACCAAATTTTATAATGACATGTTTAGTTTTTCATTCATTTTGCCCCTCGTCATGGCTCAAACGAAGCCCTGTCGCCATTGTCAGCGGGATTGGGCACTCAGTGCGACTAATGATTATAAGAAATGAAATGAGTCCTTACAAAATGTGACCTCTGAGCCAATATTTTTTAACATTCTGTCTCGTATTTCATTCTTTTTTTTCTTATGCGGTGCGCCGAGCGGCTGATTTCAGTGATAACGGCAGTGCGGTGGCATGTGAGTCATGTTCGAGGCCATGATGAAGGGCAGAAAGAATAGAAAACTTAATAGAACATTGGAAAATACAGCCCCCTGCGCATGTTCTCAGTGATTGCACACTTATCAGATAAGCAATTTTTCCACTCGTGCAGTAATGAGCGCTGTACAAAATCGGAAGCTCGCAGCGATCCAACAGCACACTCGCAAAATGCTTTATGACCTGTCACACCGATACTTATACCCACACAATGACAGCAAAGATTGATTAATGCTGACAAGTCATACCTACAGAAAGCATCTCACTGACGAAGATATGGCAGAAACTTGGTCTTCGGCAATGCACTGTGAGTTCTTGCATTGGCTTACTTAGTGGTTCCTAATAGCACTCAGGCTGACCTCTCCACCTTTCTGTCATTAAAAATTATCTATCTCTCTCTCTAATAGCACCTCCCACTTTATAACAAAGTAATGGATATAACAAAACTTTCGCTCCCACTTCACTTTTATTATAGCGAGGTTTTAACTATAACGCTTGGCAGAATTGGAGCCTAGCATCCAATTGATAAAGTTTAAGAGAATGCATCACTAGGAAGTTTGTTTTTCTGAAAGGAACTGCTGAAATAGTTTGTGTTCCCTGTCTCTTCACTTCTTGTGTGCTGCGTGCATGCAGAAGTCATGCAGGATGGTGGGTACAGCAAGCAGTTTTGTTTTCACATAATGGGAAGTGGGTGATGTATGTATGCGACACCACTGGGCGTAGGATCTAAACTTGATGACTAAAACAATATAGCCAATTTCTTTGCCAACCAACCCACTGACACTGAAATAACCAGGAGACATGCTTAGTCATCAAAAATGCTCTTATGTAGATTAAGAAGTGCATGTTGCACCCTCGCTACTCTGTGAATGAGGCTGGGCCCTCACCATTCTGGAGTTGAGGCATGCACGTTTTGCCGACAAGTTGCAAGTAGTGTATAATTTGTGTGCATTAAGGAGAAAATGAGAGTAATGGATTTATTCTCTACCACAATGCTTGTAAATAAATATTTTCATTGTCCATTTCATAATTTCACATACAGAAATTATGTACAATGAAAGCTGGTGCCATGTAATCTACATGAACAGTCTTTTACTATTATGTGGAATTTGTTGTGTTTGCATTTAAAGTTGGGATTTTGGTTCTAAGGAAGGGTGCACATAAGTAGCATCTTCTTTGCAACTTCTACAGCTGGAATTCAATGTAGTTGTGCTTACTTGTGCAGGCATATTATTGAGTGACTGTGTGAATGCGAAATTATTGCTGCTTTCATCAAATGACTCCCACTTTTTAAAATATGATTGCATAGAGCTCCTGCATGGTGTTTTTTGCGCCAACCTGCTTGATTTGCACTTCTTGAATACCAGGCCTGAGATGCATGCAAATTATGAAGCTTGGCATGCTGAGAAATGAAAATTATTTGTTTGTGTCATAAATTTCGGTGTTATAGAATCAGAATTAGGCTTGAAGCACTGTTGCAGACGTTTGTCGCAAAAGACAGCAGTGTTAACCGAAATAACCATGCAATGAAATGGAGACATATAGCTCCTTAATTTTCTATGGGGCACTGTAGGTGTGCTTCTGCTTTATTTTTCCTTTGGTGGTGCTGACATTGATAAAGTTCTGAGGGATTTGTGCGTGTTGCATTTGTTGTGTTTGCAGTTGGTTCCCAATTTGGTGCGGATTCTGAAGAACCTTATCATGGCTGGCTATTCTCCTGAGCATGATGTCTGTGGCGTCAGTGACCCCTTTCTTCAGGTATGTTTCGCCACATGAAATGTGGCAGCAAAGAAAGAAGTAACATACTGTCAGCTACAGCCTGTAGTTTTGCACCTATTATTGCTATAATGTGTTCCTCATGGTAGTTAGCAAGCTTGACTGTTGACATGTGAGCTGTAAAATGTGAACTTGCCAAATAGATAATAGAAACAGGAAACCTCTGGCTCCACAGTTTTTTTTTGGTCAGTTGACAGCTCTTGTGCTGCTAAGCACGAGGTGGCGGGATCAAATCCCGGCCACGGCGGCGGTATTTCGATGGAGGTGAAATGTGAAAACACCCATGTACTTTGATTTAGGTGCACATTAAAGAACCCCAGGTGGTCCAAATTATTCCGGAGAACCCCAGGCGGTCCAAATTATTACGGTGTGCCTCATAATCAGATTGTGGTTTTGGCACTTAGAAACCCATAATTTTAATTTTTTAGTTGACAGCTCATGTTTTGCTGAGGAGATGCAAGTGGAATGACATCATCATTTAGTTACAGTGGTAATTGTGATAGCACACTTGTGTAATTAACTGACATTTAAAAGGCCCATCACCCTGCCCAATTTAATTTTTCTGCACCTTCCAGACTGAGTTTCTCCACAAGAATACATTTTTTGAGGGTAAGCATAGCAAAGATACAGGAAAATCAGAATTAGGCATTGTCATAAAGAGACAAGCTATTTTTCAGTTTAAGGAGAATTCATTCCCACGGCCTTGACCAGCATTCATAACCAACCTTTTTCCCCTTTGGGTCTTCCCTGCCAGCGGGGGGAAAGCTCTTTCACCATGGGAATGAGCTCCACTATGGAAGGCAGGAATTAGGGGCAGCATGCAACTTCTGACTCACAATATGCATGGAGCTCTACCATGGCAGAAGAGTGAATTTTCTTGTCACTGCTTTTTCAAAAACAGACTATCACAGTGGTGGCAAGCCACACTGCACTGTAAGTACATGGAGGAAGTGGGCATGCACGTGCCTCAATAGGAGAAGCTAGGGCGGCAAATAACCTTTGTTTTTGCAACTGAAGAACACATTTTTGTTGTGCTTTGGGTCCTTTAACCAAGTAGCACCTTTTGGTCTGTGACATGCAGAATGCATCTGCGATGTTGAGGTAACGAGGACATCAGCTGTTCTGCGAAAAAGCTTGCATGAGGTTTAGTTCGAAATGGATCCTGCTCTTACGGCATTCACTGTTGCAATATTTTGCACACCATGACCATGTTCTCTACACACCAGGATTCTTTGTTTGCAATTTCCAGACCTGGTGAGGTGCCTTTTAACCTCTTACAGTTTTAATGTCTTGCTGAAGGAAAATAATTTAAATTGTACATAAAACTATTTATGCTATGAAATTTGCAGGTTTGTCAGGAAAAAAGGATGATCTGCATTCAGGGCAAAGTACCTTTTTATCCTTGCCTTGTCTCATTTTGGCTTAAAGCACCATGTCGAGAGGAAATTCTGGAGGGTCGCCACCCCCCCCACCCCCCTCTCCTCCCCTTGCCCCCCCTTGAGCGAGAGCTGTGCTGGTGCAGTAAAGGGGCCAATTTTTCTTTTCTTTAGAGGCTTTGAAATTCTAATGCAGGTGAAGATTTTGCGACTGCTACGACTGCTGGGCCACAATGACCCTGAGGCAAGCGAAGCCATGAATGACATCTTGGCCCAAGTTGCTACTAACACTGAGACCAGCAAGAATGTGGGCAATGCAATCCTGTATGAGTCTGTTCTCTCTATAATGGACATCAAATCGGAGAGTGGACTCAGAGTATGTATTTCATCTGTCACTGTCTCAAGATAATGTTAACTGGATGAGGGTACTGTTGCCTCTTCAATATATTTTTGTTTCTTTATCATTGTTCAATAAATAAAAATAAATGGTGTATTAGTGCAGTGAACAGCATTAAGCAGTGTTTTAAGGCCTTGGTTTGTTTTCAAGCTATGAACATCAACTTTTTTAATAGATGCTGTTGATGATGTTCCAGCATTTCATCTTAACTATTAGGAAACGCTTACTCTGACATGGCAATTACTAAGCTTAAGTTCTTTGGTAAACAAAAGACCTGAAATTCTCAATAAGAAAAACGCCACAGATGTTAAATGTACCAGAAATTTAAGGTCAGATTTTACTGATTGTACCTTTGGTTCCAAAAAAGCTTTTCAGTCCCTACTTTGCTGACATATTCTGGAGGTTTTGGAAACCTTATTAGCATCAGTCTGGGTTCCAAATATTAATTTGGTGCGTATTTACATTGATCAGTAAACAAAAGCAAACGAAAAATGTCACATGCAGCTTTTGATAAAGTAAGTCGAAACTAAATTCACACAACCGGAAATTTTGGTTTGGGCCAATTGGTGCATCATTAAAGAAAAAAACAGTGCGCATTAACCGTCATGGCTGATTGAAATATGAACGAGCTAGGGCCAGCTCGAGTGCGTTTTTTTTTTTTTTTTTCACCAGTATGTGCAATATTATCATGATTATGGTTTCTATGCCTATTAGGGGGCTTATCCCATCTTTGGCAACCGTATAAGTAGCTGTGTGAAATCACGCTCTCGAGTTAATACTTGCGAAAGGTGTTCTACTTTGTAATTTCTTGTTTTGGTTTCATTTGTTCATGACTACCTGATGTGCACTGTTTCTCACTTTAACAATAGGAATGTGCACACATTTACAAGTTTGTACTCAGCTTTCGTGTGTATGTGCAATTTGTATGTATGTCCAATTCGATGTAAGCTGCGCATTTGGCATGGGTGAACAGGAGTTGCAGCTGTTTGATGTAAAACATAATTTCTGTTATTGAAGTTCTTTATATACTGTATGCCAAAAAATGTCACTTTTGTAAGCTGTAACATGTTAATCATGTGTCGTTACCATAAAGAATGGCACTTACATTTGTAAAATCTAATTGGTCCAAATAATCTTTCATGCACAAGTGGGAAGGGAAGTAGGGAGCTTATCTAGTTGTAATCGGGAGGTGCCAGTGCCGTTGAACTGATCCCCATTTTGTTGCCAAAGTGTTGATTTTTTTATCTGCTGTCAGCTAAGTTTTTTTGAAGGATTTGTGAAGAGTATCAGTGAATTACAAATTTAATTTTGTCACTTCTGATGATAGATTGATGGTACAGAGTCATTTAAATTCAACTTAAGATTTTTGTTTGAGCAGTGTGGATCTGTAATGGATGCTGTAAAAAGGCAATTGCATGAGACAATGCTGAAAAGCTTTTTAAATACTTCATATCCTGTGTGGCTTGCTATCTCCAGCATTTTGGGGCATTTTTCAGCTGTTCCTTTTAATTCTATACTGCCTGTTAATTGAACCAGTTGTTGCTGACCTGTCAGGGTCAAATTAACGGAAGTTGACAGTATTTTTTCATGTTGGTTTCACTCTGGGTGCTGTTATTTTTGCACATTTTGATGTACTGGTGTTTCTGACATGATTACTTTCTATTGACAGGTTTTGGGGGTAAACATTCTGGGCAGGTTTCTCCTCAACACGGACAAGAACATTCGCTATGTGGCTCTCAACACACTTCTCCGGACAGTGCATGCTGACTACACAGCGGTTCAGAGGCACCGCAACACCATCCTAGACTGCCTTAAGGATCCTGATGTTTCAATTCGCAGGTGGGGCTACTACTTTGTACTACATGTCTGCTTTGTAAAGTACTCGTGTGCTTAAAGCTCTTGACAACCCTCACTGGAAATGTCACTGTCAAGGCCTTGAACGCTTAGAGCATTTAGTATTCCTGTGAAGTCGTCCAGTTTTTTTTTTTTTTTTTTGAGCACTTGGAGCTGTGATGTCATTTTGATTAAAGAAAAGGAAATGGTGAGCAGGCAAGACCATGGCTAATCATGGGACGACATCCAGAATGCTGCCACGCCATGCCTGGGTGGGATCCCACCTTCCTCTTTTTAATGACGCACGAAAGAGAAGAACAAGGTCAGTTTAGGCAGGTACAGAACGCAGTGTAATACAGTCAAACACTGTTATAACGAAATTACATCCCACATAAATGTACCTTCATTATATCCAATGTTTGTTGTAAGCATAGCTTCGATACATGCTGGTATTGGTGAGAAATATGTAAGATTTACTTTATTATTATCCCATAATTTGTTATATATGTGTTTGTGATATCCAGATTCAACTGCATTACAGTGGAATCTCGTTAATACGATCTTCACGGGAACCGAAAAATTAAGCGTATCATCCGAAAATCTTATCATCCAATGTATTATCCAACCAAATCGTATTGCAGTAGAACCCCGCTGGTATGTTCCTGGGTGCTGCGTTTTCCCGGCTGTTACGTCATTTTCGGCCGGTCCCGGGACAGTTCCTGCATCATACGTTGCGAACTGCCACCCTGCGCCGGCCCAAGCGGCCATTTTGACTTATGTCGCTTGGCTTGGTTGCTTGACGATGGCATTGGCCGCCCAAAGTGCCAGGGGCGACACTTATGATGTATTTTCGGTTTCCACCAGCAAAAGTATGGCCTTTGAGATTCGTATTTGCTATCTAAAGATGTTATCTATGACGCGTTGTGGCCCTAAAATTGGTTTTGGCTTGTATATGTTTCGTATAAAGTCAAGTACGATAACGCTGTCGCCGCATGCCATATGCTGTATGTGCGAGTGAAAGCGTGCGAGGGGAGCCGACGACCGCGTCTAAATCTCGCGCACGAAAGAAAGAAAAGCATGGAGGAAGCGCGCCTTCTTCCGTTGCGCTCGAGGCACCGGCGAGGGAGCGAGCGGGGAGGCTTAGCGGCCAGCATTCTGCTCTGGCATCAACTGCATACTGCACGGCGGCGCACGGTCGCGCGGAACGTATCTTGAAAGCGATCTGCGTTGGGGGCAGAGTCTACGCAGTGTAGGTGTGTCGGCGGCTCGTAGCTTTGTGCGTGCTATGTGTTCTCGGCACTCAGTTTGCGTTGAAGAGATGGACAACAGCACGAAGGTCACTTCGCTCGCTTCTGCAGCGGCGCTTAAATTCCTCACGCCAGCGTTTGACAGCACGTGTCCGCGCTCATCGAGTGTGATGTGTTCATGTTTGCCTGTGGGTGCTGACACCATGCTTGTTAATATAGTTAACAAGTGAATGTCTACAAGTTTATACGGACGATAAAACTACTATTCTTCTGTCTACTAGTTTGCTATCTCAATCGATACTTCGGCTGTTGGGGGAAATTACGACTTTTTATACACACGTAAGAATTAAAATAATATTGTGTGCAGTTCAACACTACTCCCATTTCTCAATTTTTCCTGTTTTCCGGCTCTCGCGTTTTTTTTGTTTTTTTGTTACGGTCCTGTGAAAAACGTATCACAGGGTTCTACTATATTGGGAAAAGAAAAAAAAAATGTATCATCCCGAAAAACGTATTACACAGAATCGTATCAACGAGGTTCCACTGTAATATTCTTTTGCCATACTATTGACTAATCTCAAGTAGATGCTTTCAAACTCCATGATGTTGCAAACTAGTACAGGAATTTCGAGGTGGTGTTGCCAGCCATCTGCTGTTTTTACAGCCTCTCTGCCTTCTTGAGCTACTGCTCTTACTGAGGCACCACTTTGTTATTCAAGGTTTGCCGAGTCTGCCAGTCTGTCCCAACTTTTCTGTTTAGTGTCCCTTTATGGGTGGGCTTCCCCCATATGCAGTATTGTTGAGGGTCTCGTGAGAGATTTTGAGCAGGCAAGCAACGTGCAATGGACACTTTGAGACAAAAAATGCCACATGCAGCCTTCGATACAGTAAGTTGAAACAATAAACGAAATTTACACAGCAGTAAAATTTCATTTGGGCCAATTTTTGCATCATTAAAAAAAAAAAAACAGCACAAATCTACCTGATGTCCACTGTTTCTTACTTTAACAAAGGCAATGTTCACACATTTACAAGTTTGTACCCAGTTTTTGTGTGTATGTGTCATTTCTACATTCAATGCCCAATTCGATGTAAGCAACTCATTTGGCATGGGTGAACAGGAGTTGCAGCTGCTTGATATTGTTTAAGGGGAGAGGCGGGTCAAAAAACGGCGATTTTCATTAAAGAAACAGGTTTTGTGTTTTTAGTTGTTTCAGCAACATTGATCTCTCCTATTTCACATATGATGAAATCAGAGCCAGAAATGATCGGGAAAAGTATAATAAACTCGGTTAAAGCACTCGAGGTGGCAAGAAAATGCACAGATATGACACATTGTCAAGCGTGCGATGCTTCAAACCGCGGTGTCGCACGCCATTGGGCTCATGCAAGGTGGTAGGCCTAAGCTTTTTCTCTCCAAGGTTAGCTTTGCCGCATTACATTCTCCCCGGGAAGTAATAATAATAATTAACAGAAGTAAACAGCTTTTATAACTTTCAATCGCATTTTTCTCAACTTCATATTTTGGGCAAAACAAGGCGTTTGTGCACAACATTTTATGTACTTATTGTGTTCCAATCAAGACCATATTTGATGGGCGTAATTTTTAGGATATGTAGAATGCACTTATCTAGAATTTAATGCAATCACTTTATTTTTTTAAGGATGAAAATTTTTAATGTACTCGGGCACCAGCCACTGAATATGAAGCACCAGATACGAAATTTTCCTAAAAGGTTGCCTGTAAAGGGAATCACATTATCTTGTTTATTAGCACTCAATGGAGTGTTAGGGATAGGAAAAATAATTTTGCACTGCTCTATCACGCTAACTGCTATGTCCAGCAGCTGCACAAACATGCACTGCTTCTCACTTATGCATGGCACTTAGGACATGAAACCATCGAGATATCCTAAAACTAAAAGTAGATTTCGAATGAAGAGATCAAGCTCTACAAGTGGTAGAATTTTCATTCACCCAGCATCATTATTTAAAAAGAAATATTTCTGAGGAGCGTCTCCCCTTAACATAATTTCTCTTATTGAAGTTCTTTATTACTGTATGCAAAAAATGTCACTTGTCATTTGATGCACAACTATGTGGCCACTGTTATTTCTCACTCACCTTCGCTACTGTCCTGTATGCAACAAAATGTTAGTCCTATCGTGCTGTTGTGATTGTGGTTGATTCAGTGTTTCATGATTATGTGGGCAGTGATCCTGCCAAGTTTTTGTAAGGGCAAAACAAGCTTTGTCTTCTTGACCTGAGCTTGGACAGTTCTAAATTGTACTCTTCGTCTGACTCTGTCTGTACGAAATTTGAAATTTGACATTTACCAAGTGCATGAGGTATTATCAATGTCAAATGTAATGCAAACAGCGGAGAGCATGGCCTAACCATAACTGAAGGTATACAGTGCAGTCCACCTATAACGATATCGAGAAAAACTGAGAAATCCGATCGTTATAACCGATCATCGCTATATCTGGACTGCCGAAAAAAAAATGCCGAATATACCTTTGCAGTCCCGAAACCGAAACTGCCACTTGCGATAAAAAAAATCGACGGTGTAGAAAGTAGGCGGTGAAAAACAAAACTTTTATTTATACCTCTAAATAGCGTCTCAATCGTTAGGCACGCTGAAAGAGAAATCTGCAATTGCTTTCGCGAAAGTTTCGGATTCACAACCACCGTGTGCATCGCATCCATCTGCTGCGTGAACACTGGCGGCTAAAATTTAACGTGCATGAATTCAATGAGTGACTCGATCGACGAACCTCGGGGTCGGTGTCAGACGGGTCATTGTCAATCTCGTCATCACTGCTGCTGCTGTCGTCGCCTCTGTCGCAGAACGCCGCCGTCTGTCACGACAATGATCGCCCCGTTAGAGTTGTCTTCGCAGAACAAGGCAGCACTATTTGCACTCAGAAGCTCCTCCATCGAAGTACCACCTATTTCATCGTCAGTAGCGACGTGCTCCCAGAGTTCGGACAACACCTTGTTGGTTTCGCCCATGGGGTTTTTGTCGTGGTGCACGAAGCCCGCCTTTTCCATTGATCGGCATGGATACTGCTTCTAGCCTTCATGATCGTGGTGCTCCCGGTTTTCATAATCGTCGATATCATCTACTGCGCGAGCTCGTACTTCGAGTCTTGCAAAATTTGCAGCTTCGTGTCGAGAGACGCAGCTTTGCGTTTTGTCGGTGCACCTCCCGCTGCTTCCGCGGTGCATTTCCGCGCTCGCTGAGAGAGGGAGATTGTAAAGGGAGCGTAGTCCGCGCAGGCGCCGCTTGCTTAACGCTTTCTCCCCCCTCTTGTAAAATCAGTTTCGTCTCAAGGGGCGCACCTGCCGCTGCTTCCGTTGAGAGAGAGAGTGCGGCAGGGAGCGTAGGCGCCCCTCGCCAGAGGAGGCGTTGCCTTCACTTAACGCCTTTCTTCTGCCCTCTCCTCGCGCGACCATCTTGTGCACGCTGGCAGCTGGCGCCATCTTGTGCACGCTGCACCAACTTGCGATGCTCTCCGTGGCTTTCGCAATCAGCGCGCGGCAATGGCGGTAGATACGAACTCGCGTAGGCAAACTCGGTTAAGGGCAACGTAGGAATGCAATTTTCACGATTATTCTGCATGAAAAACACCACCCCAAAGCAAAATTTCAATCTTTATATCCAATATGCGGTGAATTACATATCGTTATATATGTTTTTTTTTCTCATAGCCCTAATGCATAAGTTGATACTCTTAGCTCGGCTCATTGTTATAACCGATATATCGTTATATGTGGTATTGTTATACAGTTAAACCTGCTTATAACGAACCTCCATATAACGAATTCCTGGATATAACAAAGTTTTTCGATTCCCCGCCGTTACTCCATAGAAGCACATGTATTTGAGACCGCTACGTAACGAAGTGGTAGCGGGAGACCCCCTCGATAAAACGTATTTTCTACTCCAACCACCTAGAGATTTCGCCCAAAATTTTTTCATTTTTGCGCGAGCAGCAACCGGAAGCACATTCTCCGCCACGATGGAATGCGAAGCGAGCGCACGTGTGCGTGTGCGAGGCGGCCCTGCATCCCTCGACCCGGCGATCTTGCCGCCGCAGGTGTGACCTTTCCCCCTCCCTTCATTCAAATCTGATCCTGCCGCTTGCTGCAGCTGGCCTAGCCCGCCAAGCCGGCACTCTCTCCTTTTCCAGCTGATGTTGCCGACGCGCTGGTACACGCTGTGGCACATCAGACTCGATGAGCGCGGACACACGCTGTCAAACGCTGGCGGCGTGTGGAAGCACCGCTGGAGAAGCGAGCGAAGTGACCTTCGTGCTGTTGTCTATCGCTTCAACGCAAACTGAGCGCCGAGAACACACAGCACGCAGAAAGCTACGAGCCGCCGACGCACCTACACTGCTAGACTCTGCCCCAACGCAGATCGCGTTCAAGATACGGCCTGCGCGACCGCGCGCCGCCCCGCTATCTCTCCCCCCTCGCTGGTGCCTCGAGCGCAATGGAAGAAGGCGCGCTTCCTCCCTGCTTTTATTGCGCACGCGAGATTTAGACGCGGTCGTCGGCTCCCCTCGCACGTTTTCACTCGCACATACAGCATACGGCGCGCGGCGACTGCGTTATCGCCCTTGGACTTTAGGGTACGGCCACGGCTCCCCTCGCACGTTTTCACTCGCACATACAGCATACGGCGCGCGGCGACTGCGTTATCGCCCTTGGACTTTAGGGTACGGCCACATTAGGGTACATTATTTCTTTTATAGCTGTTTTCTGGGACTGATGAATAAAACCATCTTCAGTCTTAATTATTGACTAAATTTGGCTTTGATAACAGCTGCATGCTTGGATCAGATAATACATGTTTGTGTTGGGCAGTGGTTTTTCAATAGCAGCCTTTAATGAGTTAACATTGTGTGGCTGTTTCTTACAGTCACCCTCTCGGTGATGCTACCCATACATAGCAGCATAGGACGTTTATATTGGAAACTAGGACGCCATATTGACGTGGCCGCAGCAGTTAACAGCCAGCTGCTCTTGGGTTGTGCAGGCCTTGTGTGAGCAAAACATTTGATTACTTAGTAGTGGTGCCAAACTGCATTGTGGACAGAAAGCTTGACTGCTGAATCTGCCACTTGATGCTGCTCAGCGAGGGCCACAATTGGGTTTTGAGGGTTCTAACTCACCATGGCCTCCATCTACTGGAAAAACTCAACTGCCTGAATGGCATCTGACCACTGGCAGTACTTAATTCTTTGTCGCTGGTTATAATTGACCATGAACTCTTGTCTCAATCTGAAAACAAACGATTTTGTTAAATTCAAGAAAATGTCAATCACAATGTTGTAGTGGTCTGGGTCTAAGGTTATTAGGGCTGTGTACGGCTTTATCTCCTGTGTCAAACTGGAAGCTGATACTTCATGTACCGGAGCGTTCGAATAAAATTTAATTTTGTATTCATGCATAAACCGCGATAAGTGGTGGAAGGGAATTTTGCTTGAAGTAACCGTTTCGTTGGTTTATGTGTTTGAATACCGAGACTCCATTTAAATGTCTGCTGCCAGGACGGGACCCAAAATATTGTTTGAGTTATCCGTTATTTAAATTATGGGAGCTGTAGTCGTCTGGACTTCATTGAGGTGGCAGACACTAAAAAGCAGAACACGACAATCTTTTGCGCCCTCTGAAGTTGGTCCTCTGACAACTCTAAGGCAGTTTTTAAAAGACACTGCAGCAATTAATCCAGAGAAGAAGACGTGTAAAAAAAATTCACAGCATATCCACGGGGTGAATGATGATGAGAGGGCGAAGCTCCGGAGGGAATCATCGGATCTCCCGCTTAAGGGGACGCTAGCACAAACGCGTTAGAGACGTGCAGTACTCTCTAGTAAGGGGGAGCGGCCACAGCGTCTTACGCAGCCATTTACACATGCCGGAACGTGCACCGCGTTTGCCGACGCCATCACATGACTGCTGAGAAGTATACCCCCCGTATTCATAAACGCTCCTCGACTTGAACTTGACTTGCCACCGCCTTGGGCAGCGCGTTCGAAACGCGTTGAAGGTAAGGCGGAGAGGCCACAGCATCTTACACCAGCTTCTTACACGGGCCGTAACGCGCTAGCACAAACGCGTTAGAAACGCGCTAGAAACGCGGCCTTTCGTTAATGTTGGGTATTTATTGCCATCGTGGTGCGTGTGTCTATGTGCGCTTCGTGGCGTAGTGGGCTAACGCCGCGTGCTCGGAAGCGAGGGGTCCCTGGTTCGATTCCGCGCTACGGACACAACTTCGGAATTTTTTTTCTCATTTTTCTCAGACTGGTTACACACTACTACTACTACGACGGGGACGGAACGGGTGCCGCTATAAGGAGCTTCGCTCCTAAAATTGCGATTACCTACTTCATTGTGCTACTCCAGCTTTGGAACGTTCTGCTCTAAAACCTGTTTTTTCTGCCTCAGCCCAGGTGGAAAAAGCCACTTCGACTGATAAACAGTATGTTGCTTGTCAGTTTGGGCTGTTCCAAATTTGCTGCTGCTTGTGTGCTGTATCTAAAGGCAAACGGTCATTAATAATGTGCATATGTATATTTACAAACTTCAAAAAAGTTCACAGGTTGCTAGGTATGCTTATGTGACCTGTGATAATTTGTGGTGAAGATTATATCCTTCTGTAACTTCCAACTTTATTTATTAACACACTTTACCAACTTTTGAGGATTATATGTGCACAAGCTGTTATACATGAGTGATAAAAGAAATCATATTGTGGTTTTTCTGTGAAAATTCATTACCTACAATTTAGAAGTCATAAGTTGCTATTTTTGGTATTATCCTATAGGATTTGTGGTTTTGCCACCTTGAGCACCATAACGGATAATATTTTGTTTGTTGTCGCTGACATAGCTCCGCTTTCCAAGTACTGACGAAAAAGAGGTAAAGGGACCCTGAAACAATTTTGACGATTTTGTACAAACATACTGAGTTGTTGGGGTAGGTCCTTGTGATCATTAAATGATGCATTAAAGTGCTCCAAATAAAGGGTGTAATTTATTTTAAGGTTT
Source organism: Dermacentor silvarum (assembly GCF_013339745.2). Classification (NCBI taxonomy): domain Eukaryota; kingdom Metazoa; phylum Arthropoda; class Arachnida; order Ixodida; family Ixodidae; genus Dermacentor; species Dermacentor silvarum. The sequence goes on along the minus strand of NC_051154.1, from coordinate 107,138,357 downwards.
TAAATTAAATGTGCATCGCTAACGATCGCTGCCGCTCTTCGAGTTTTCAGTCGCCTGTTACAATCTTCGTAGTTAGTGCAGTTGATGTCAGTTCTTCCTACTTCCATAATTCTAACTTTATGGTGAAAAAAATGTTTGTAATAGTTGGAATGTTGGTTCATTTGTTTGTATAACAAATTTACAGCAAAACGACTCCGTCCATCTGGCATTTTGCCAGATGGGCGTCGTCGCAATCGTGGTGGCGGAAGCGCAGTCGTGAGCGGTCTGCAGGGTGCAGCGACCTGGTGGTACAGAGCTCAACCAGACACATAGCTAATATAGCAGTAACCAAGTGTATTCTACTTTGCTGCTGGTGCAAATTTTTGACCACAGCTTAATCATGAACACGTCTTTTTAAATATTTGAAATGTTTTACACTTGGTTACAGCAATATTAGCTCTTTGTTTGGCTGATGAAGCTCCACGCCACCAGATCGGGTTGCGCCATGCAAGCCGCTCAGGCCATACAAGTTTATGCTAAAACCTCTTCATCATACTGGTAGTAGTATGAGGGGCTTTAGTTTACTCTTCCACCCGTCCGTCAAAACGCCCAGCTCACCTGCAGTTACCGGAATACCGGACACACTTGGTGCTGCGACAGAACGCTCGCAACGCATGTTGCTTGGATAGCTCTCAATGGGGATTGACGGCCAGGCAATTAGTGGAGATATTGGAGAGGCTTAGCGCTCTGGCTCCTAGATACTGGAAGTAACCAACATGACGTCATATGATGCAGAGCCAATGAAGGCGGAGCTTTGCCCCAGTAGCTCGGCTAATGAGTAGAGGAGGAAAAGTATGGCTAGGGAAGAGGGTAACCTGTAATCCGTAGCTCTCTTAATATGAGACGCTTCACCTAAATTGTGGCGCAAATGTTTTACTGTAGCTGTACTCTAGGCGTCTACAAAATTTGTCCGAACCATTTAAGGGCCCTTTAAAATGTGCCGCATACATCACTTCAGATTGAATCTTTGCTGCGAATGTGAATAGTATGTGCGAGTCTTGAGGGTTTGCATTCGGTGGCAGTAAGTCGTCATGTAATCAGTTCCCTTTCATTGTTTCTGACAACGTTTTTTATACCAGTCATGTTTTTTTAGTGGCTGGTTGGGTGCTTTCCAATCATGCTGGATATTAAATATATGATGTTCTCATACCTGATGTTCTTGTGGAGAGTTCACGCTTGGAATCCACATTCTTTTGACTTGACAAAACTCGCTGAAGAATTGAAGATTCTTACGTCTTTTCTGCTGTAGTACGCTTTTAAAGACGCTGAAGTTGCAAGAAATAGATGAAAATACATTTCCAGTGGACAGAATTAATTGGTCTGAAAGGGATATACTATTTCATTTTCCTTGCGGGCTAACTTGCAAATAGGTTTTGACTTAATGTCTTCCATGGCTCCATCTAGTGTAAAACAGTGTCACCTTCCAAGTGATTTTAGACAGAGTGCTTGAGTAATGCTCGTTTACAATTCGTGTGCTAAATATTTAATAATAAGACACTCCCAAGGTCTCCTCAATGGCACGGGAGTGGAGATGGTACTCTTTAAGCAACTCCTTGCTGGTGGACTTGCCGATGAGTATTGTAGAAACACAATGTCCATTTCATTAAAAGGCAGTGTTGACCTATACTTTGTTAGATGAAAGAGTTAAGATCAGGGCTTGTTTGGGAATTTAGGAGCAAGCAACGTAAGACTTTTGTTGTGTAAAGACAAAGTAATTCGAGTGTGGAACATTGCTTTTAGCACGGACTACTTGAAGTTTATTTTGCTTTTTTTTTTATGCAGACGTGCACTAGAGCTATGTTTTGCACTTATCAACACGCAAAATATTCGAGCCATGACGAAAGAGTTGCTGGTGTTTTTGGAGAAGGCTGACCCCGAGTTCAAAGCCCTCTGTTCCTCGAACCTTTTCATTGCTGCTGAAATGTAAGTTGTGATGTTCATCTTTTTATGGTCATTTGTCTTTTAGGCAAACACCTTTATTGTTTATTTATTTCATGTGCCTGTTTGGTAACAACTCCTGCTCTGGCAAGCCTACCTTTGTTGTGTATCCTTGTTTTTGGTTTATTTTCTGCAGTCTTTATGTGTATGATAGCAGCTTGACAGTACTTACTGCATAGGGATGTGCTTTCATGTGTCTTGAGAGGATGACAAATCTGCAAGAACAGCTAGTAAGCTTGTGGAAAGATTTGTCATATCAGAAATAAGAAAAAGCACCTTAGCTGACTTTCAAACTTGGGGCTTCTTGTTCTAAAAATTGGTGCTTCAGCTAACCAGTTGCTTTAGCCATGAGCACATTGATGAAGCTCCCACTAAAAAGAGCATTACCTCACAGTTGCAGTGCACACTGCAGTGCACAACACAGCAGTATACTTGCACCAAGGTGAAAGAATAGAGTATAGCCGTGGAAAGAAATAAACATTGACAAGAGGAAGAAGCAAAGGCTGGAGCTTTGCAAAGCAAGTTGTTCGTGTGATGCTGCAGATGCTTTCTGCAACAGATAAGTAGTGCACAGAGCACTGTGAACCTTACTGCACATAATACAGTATATTTCCTTCCACTAATTCAACTCCAGTTAATTCAATTTTTCAATTAATTTGATTTCAAATGAAAAATCCCAGCTGGCGCTCATACATTTTTTATGGGCCAAGACTTTTGTAATCTTGATTATGAAATTGGCCCTCACTGGATATTTCTAACTTTACTGGTCAGCACCCATGCCTAACTTGAAGAGTGACCTCAATGGTTGCAGCATCTGCCTTGGTGGCAATCTTTGGCTTGCCCTCGGCAGAGTTTTAAGCAAAAACATTAGCTCACAGTGAATATTTACTGTTGAAGCCAATTCTAATATCTCCATTTTTTCCAAGAAAATGGGTTTGAAAATTGCTCTCACGTTACAATTGGATAAGAAACAAAACTGTGTTTGCTTACTGGCAACAGCCTACTTGTCAGAGCAAGTGTCATTTCTTCCATCATTACAACATGGAGACAGAACAAATGTTCACGTGGGTTGACAACAATTACACAGTGCACCGCTTTCATTACGAAAACTTGTTTAAGTTGTTTTATCTGCAGAGCTAGCAGCAATGGAGCCACATCACATGTTTTTTCGGCCTGTCGGAGTCGTGTGTCACATGGCAATCTGGCGAATTCTAGGCATGGGGGATATGTTGTGGCCTGTAGCAGTTAAAGGGGCCCTGAACCACCCCTCTAGCTTGGTGAAGAAACACATTCCGCAGATAGCATATGCTGCTGTGAACATCTCAGCCAAATTTTGCAGTTGTGTGTGGCGCGTGGATCTCGCAAGCGGAGCGCGAAGTCGCCTTTCTCACAATCACTCTCTTTTCAACAGAAGCCTGCTCCTCACTCTTTTCTGGACGCTTTATTTCGTAATATAGCACATTCTTATACGTAGCTGCCATTGGCCAATTGCTGGCATTAATCAAGTAGTGTGCCTGGATCCATGCGCTTTTTTGTCCACCCTGCTTATGGTATCATAGCCATCCGGTCTCGCTAATTTCGACTACTTTTGAACTTTCAGCTAGCCTTTAACCACGCAAAATTTAAGGTCAGACCACATGTATGCTTGCCAGCGCGCGCTCACTTCTGGCCGCTCCTGGTTAGATGCCTTGGCAGACTTTGCTTTTTGATGGGCTATTGATAGTGCTTCAAAATGCGCAAGTTGGATTTGGCTAATATCCGTCAGTCAAGCTGGTGCACGACAAAGCTGGTCTGCACCATGTAGCATAGCCAGGCAGGAGCATATGAGCGCAAGTGTGCACTCTAGCCCTGTTGTGCACAAAGCAAACGCTGCAGTTTAATGTAGCTGCGGTCTGCTACATAGCATAGATGCCACAGCTGCCGTGGGGTGCTGCGATGAGTCCACTGGCTGAGTGCGTGCACTGTATCTCGTTGAAGACAAGCGTTAGGCGCGTCGTAGGTGCCAAAATAAGAAATAGTGGCATCTATGTGAACATCCAAAATCAAATCTGTACTGCGTGCCAGGATGATGTTCAATAGGCGGAGCATTGTGGGCACACCCCGCTCTGCCATAGCCTTCGCAGTGCAAATCATTGAAGGAGGAGTGGAAGCACCGGTGAACAGTATGTTTGATTGCCAATAACTCCGCTTCTGCAGAACACAATTAAGAACTTTTTGCAGCAAAGTATTTCTGAAATAGTCTAATTTAACTTTGAATGCATTTTTGACTTTGATAAAAAGTTGTTCAGGGCCCCATTAAGAGCTGTCTGATAGTGATGAGTTGAACGTTAGGAATAAACTTTGATTCTGTAAGGGTAAACTGCACGTTTAATCTCTATTGGCTGTTGGATTTAGCATACTACAGTAAAACCTCGTTAATTCTGATTTCACGGGACCGAAAGAAATGTCCGAATTAACCGAATATCGAATTATCGAGGGTATCCAGAAAACAATAAGCCAAATGCTTACTACGTCAACACACTTTTATTTAGTGAATGAATGAGCAAATCCTGTAGCTATTTTGCACAAAAGCAGAGTGGAAGCTGAAATTTTCGTCATCTCATGACTAATTGGCTCTCGCTGCTGCGATTGAGGCTTCGCGACTTGCTTCGCAGCACGGCCGCAGTGCATGCCTTCATTTGCGACATGCTTTGCAGTACCGCGCGCCATCCCGATTGTGTTTTCACCAGTGAGCTGATCGCCAACAGATTGTCTGTCCACCGCGATGTAGCCGAGGCTCTTCATCCTCGACAGCTTTGCACTTAGCAAAAGCGAAACAACCGCTGCGGAGAAAGCCGCGGCCGCTATCGACGCGATTATGAACAGTGACTTTACGGTGCCGAAGGCACATGGCCGACGCACGCACCGAGTTGGAACGAAACTACCGTTCGCTGCAACAGCTGCGGACGAAACCGCGGTCGCTATCGATGCGATCATGGATGCCGATTACGCAGTTTTTTAGGCACATGGCCGACGACACGCGTACACAGTCAAAACAAAACTACTGTTGGCCGCAACCGCTACGAAAGAAACCGCGGCCGCTATTGGCGTTATCATGGGATGGCAACTATGCTGTTATAAAAGCCTGCGGGCAATGCGGTGTTATGCGCGGCGGTAATGCAGGTATAAAGGCTTCAAGGGCACAAGTAGGCATGAAGCGTTGCGGCGTTGCTGTCATTCGCGTACGATTTCCACTACGACTATTGCGATGCGGATTCCGCCGCTTCGTTTTGGTTGGACGCTAATGCCGTTCTTGCTCTTTTGCGTCGCACATTTATGGTGCTTCTCACTCGCCGAGCTCCGAAATTTTCCCGAATAAACCGATGTGCGACCAAATACGTCTGAATTAACGAGAGTTTGATTACATTGAACAATGCATACGCCGGCCGGGACCAGAGGACATTAACGATGGCTGAATTAACAAGGTTTTACTGCACTAATTTCTTGTTAAAATTTGAATGCACATTGTTTTCTACTTTGAGCTCAAAAACTGGGTGTGGATTGGCTGTACTGCAACACGACAGCTTCTTGTAGCAGGAAGGATTACCAACATTTTGTTGGGTGTTGTTTGAGTCACTTGTGGTTATGTGAAATGCAGGTAAAAGCTGGCTATGCGGTATATCCTATTCAGAAGTAGCTTTAGGAAACCTGTTTAGGGCCACTTTAATTTATGTGTCTACTGTGCTCATAATTTTTGTTATTGCAAGTATAGTTTCTGGTGCCTTCTTTTACTGTGTGACATTATTGAAGACTCATTGTTGGAGCATTGTTTCATCTTTGCAAAAAATCTTTTGTCTGCTTCAAGGCACTTCTGTAAAGTATAATGGACGCTCTTCTTCAGTTTTAATTCATAAGTGCAGCCCTTAGTGTGAACCCGATATTGTTTTGTCCATTAATGGCTGAAGAGTTTGGGTTGGTTTGCTTAACTTCACCTTTTTTTTCCTTCACAACAGGTATGCACCTACAAAGCGGTGGCACATTGATACCATGATCAAAGTGTTAACAACAGTGAGTATTTGATTTTGCCTTGGCAACTGTTTACCTTAATCTTGGGTTGAAGGGACCCTGCAACACATTTTGAACATAAACCAGCTTAATTGCTTGAGAGTACTGTTCACGAACATTTGAGCCTAATATTATTCCTGTACTTGTAGCGGGAGCCTACATTCAAGACGCCTTCTTTTTCGGCCAGTTTTTTTAGATACCTCCCTCCCTCCTTCCCAACTATTCATGTATATTGCTACATACTTTTAAGCACAGTGGCTATCGGCCACATTTATTTAGGCATAAAGACCAAGGGCGCGATCTTGTACGCGTTCCAAAATGGAACGGAGGCAGTTCCGTTCCATCGAGCCGCACATGATTGGTCAATTTGAACGTCGCGGTTGAAATTGACCAATCGTGTGCGCCTCGATGGAACGGAACGCCTCCGTTCCATTTTGGAACGCGTACAAGATCGCGCCCCAAGCTGCTCCTTGGGCAGTACCAGAAACAGAAATCTCGCAACTGAATAGGCAGCGGTGCCATCTGGTGGTGAACAAACCACTGTGCGGATACTGCAGTCTCTGAAAGTGCGTGGCATGGCACAAAACCTTGCGGTCATACTGCTACATTTAGTGTCGAAACGTGTCAGTTCAGATACTTTGATAATTTATCTTGTTCGACCGTTCCTCGTGCCTACAATTGTGCAATTCGGGTGCATACCCACACTCTTTGCCGCGTCTGGCCAAATGCTCTTCTAGGCCTCACCTCACATTATAATCATACTCACACAAATGATCGTTGGCACAGTGTCCACTGTGGTCAAGGTATTAACTTCCGCACAAGAATGGGATCTGATACACACAATGCACCTGGGACATATGGCTGACCATTATGGGTGTGTGAATGTTCAAAAATTTCGAACATTATCAAATATTATGCTTTTAATATACCGTATTTACACGATTGTAAGTCGACTCGAATGTAGGTCGACCCCCCCAAAATTGCATGTCTCAAAAAAAAAAAAAAATGGGGGGGGGGGGGGAGAAAAACCACGCGAGTGCATTTCACACAAAGGAAATTTATTGATGGGGTTGCTAAGACTACTCATCGTCACTAGAGTTGACCTCACTG